>NC_022010.1:91085638-91087853 GCF_000317375.1 Microtus ochrogaster
TAGTTTCTATGTTATTTTTGGGTCTTTGTGGTTGGAAAATGAATGAGTAGTCTATGCTTATATTTGGGGAGAGGTGAGTGCCATCAATTCGAAAATGGAGGGATAATTACATAAAAGGTATCTTTAAAAAGCATTATGGAATATATATACAAAACATTACTGTGTTGCTTTCTCCAAAAGGCTCCCAAAAATACTCCCCACAAGAGCTACAGACTATACACCAAAAGTTCCAGTACTAGGCATGATAAACATCCATTCAAACTGTTGATCAGAATAGTTCCAGAGAAGCATGTAGGTAGGACTAAAGGCCATTACCTCTGCAATTGGTTACCTCACAGAAGGTGTATCACTGTTGAAGACACTCCACACTGTAGACACAAGAAAATTTGAGCTTGATATAACCTGAATACATTCTCCAAATGGATTTGCTTTCGTAGTTCCGGAACAATGCACTATACAAATTATATTTCCAAATTAGGAAATCAGCAAATAGCCCTAACCAGACATCTACATGCTAATAAAATACAGCAAAATAAGATACCCTAAAGGTGCAGTAGTTCCTCAGGTATCTTAATGGAGGTAAATAATAATTCTAATGGGACTTAAGAGCCCTCCATAGGAGGAAAACCATGTCTTGTACTAGACAACTGTACAACTCTCAAGGACTGAGGAGATTCTGCAGCTCAGAAATGAACCTATCACTGTCACAAGTTCCTAAAAGAATTCTAAATCTTACTCTTGTTGATATGCAATTAGTAAAACTTCAGAGTAAGAAACTGAGGTTCAACCTGAAAATCCAAAAATCAAAACAGCCAGCCAATGGCTCTAAGCTCAATTTCATTTGAAAATTGATGATCCTGAATCCAGTAATCTCAAAATAAGACTGTGTCTGAGAACTGACTCCCTATTTTATAATCTTCCCTATAGCTGGTATTGAAGGCATGCATTGCCCAGGTTTCTATGGCAACTAGCGTGTCTACTGGGTGTGTTATTGCATCCTTGTATGTAAGACTGACCAGTGTGGCTGTTTTACTCTCTGAACTTTAGGGAAGCTTTATTTATTAAAATAAAAATGAGATGCCACTACATCTTGTCATCATGGAAAAGTATATATTTATGGCCCACAAAAAAGATTCTTACTTCAGTAATAGACCATCACAAAACCCACAACATACCTTAATACAGAGATGAAAAAATCTGGTGTAGTCTAGCCTCATGGATATGTCTACAACACTACTTACTCTTGAAGCAAACGCTTGTTAAACTTTGTGTATTTAGGGAAGGAAACTGTAAGAATCTGAGGATTAGGAACCCTACTATGAGATTGTTTATTTCCTGAAATGACAGGGAAACTCTACCCATGATATTTAAAAAATAAGGCTTTTTAAACAAGATGTAAAGAATTATATTGCCAACTAACAAGATATTACAAAATAAAAATATCTTATGAGGTCCCTCCCAGACAATGACACAAAACTAAGAAATGCTAAAAGAGGAAGAACTTGTCATCCTCAGAAATATGTCCCCTAAGTATTTGTCCAAATAATATACACATAAGCCACATTAAGCAGACTCAGTATTCATATTGAAAGACTCCAGCTTAGCTGCTGTAATGCCATTTTGCAAAGCCTTCACACAAACAAATGTAAGTTCAAGGAAAAGTCAGTACTCCTAGGTGGTCAAACAGGATATCTGTGGTCAGACACCAGGCCTAGGAGGGGAACGAACAGTTCTGGGAAAAACTACATGTACCCTAGATAGGGCCAAGTTCGCTATTATTATCAGACCTTCATGTCTCTAGGGAACTTGTCCCCTAAATGAACCCATCGCCTCATTCCAACTGACCAATGAAGATCCCTGTAACCATGCATTGCTTCTGTATGCCTGCTTTTGCCACCCTTTTCCTATAAAAAGACCGTCTCCTAGCCTGCAGGCTCGCAAGTCCTCCGAAAGGACTTTGCCGCCCACAAGTACCTGTGCCCACCCAATAAACCTCTTGCTAATTGCAGCCCATGGTCTCTACTGTTCCTTGGGTTAGGGGTCTCCTCCTGAGGGAAGGACCACTCTGAGAGTCTTTCAATATATTCATGAATTTTATGCACTATTTGCAACAATTTAATTTATATAATAATTATTATGCATCTTGAATTTGATTTTTATACCTACAACTTTATATATATATATTATTAAAATGTAATAAAATATGTATGCCTTC
>NC_022010.1:91087953-91090452 GCF_000317375.1 Microtus ochrogaster
ATATAACACTATGAATTGGATATTATATATTGTTATATAGTTCACATGTATATTTATATAGTTTATAATATATATAATATATAACAATAAAATATATTATATATAATCCTAAATTGAGTAGGAATGAGGTGAAGGGACTTGGGAAAGATTGAAAGTAAGGACCAAAAAAAAAGGGAAAAGATACAATTTTATTAAAATTAATGCAAATTAATTAAAAATGAAAATGTTTTTAAATAGCACAGGATGAATTGTCCAATTAAAATTCTAATAGTGGAATTCTGTGTTGGTTTTATTTTGGTATGTGTTTGTGTCTATGTGTGTGTGAGATAGGGTGTGTGTTTGCACGTTCATGTCTGGTTGGTGGCACACATAAGCCACAGTGTATTTGGGATAGCTTTTCTACATCCCTAGAGACAAGGGATTTGCAGTTTACTGAATGAGACTAACTTAACAGAGACACTGTGAAATTTCACAGGTTCACGTCACCCTGTAGGGATGAATAGGACTTAAAAGGGTTTGTGCTACTGTGTCTATGGACCTGAAGTCATGGAGTCAGCCTTTTGTGGCAAGTGCTCTCTTTCACTGAGTTTTCTCCAGTGTCATTTGTTTTTGGATAATAATGGTCACACTGATTTATTCCTATGATCTATATACTCTACTGGCAGTATTCAACAGATATTTAGTTGGATAGTGAACAATGCATTTTAAAACAGAGAGTTTAAATTAGAGAGTTATTTTGTGTGTTTTTAATTTTTGGGTAAGAAACTAATTTATGAGTTCATCAAAGTTATTTTATTATATGCTTATAATATGCAACATTATATATCCTAATGATAAGAATTGATAGAATACATAGCTTTGAGGAAAAAAGTGGGAAAACAATTCAATGAAGAAAATATTACTATAAGAAGAATATGGTTCATGGATTAAATAAAAACTGGACAAAATGGGATTAGTATTCTTCATTCCAGCACATGAATTATGCAACATCAATAGCCATGCTAATAGGAACCAACATTCAAAAACATCCTACTGACTAAAATTAGGATGAGCTTTATGTGATTATACTTTGACAAGGTTTAAGTCTGTAATTAGCTGGAATTTCAGATGCTAGATAGACTCAGTATCCTGGTATAGTCAATTTCAAGCTCAGTTACTATATTTTGACAGATATTGAGCTAGAGTTCACTATGTGTGAAGAAATTTTTAAGACAAAGAAAGTATTTATATATGTAGGGGTAGTCACAACCTAATCAAATTTCACAAGTTCTACCTTCCTTTAATTATAATGATGCTATGCTGTTTTCCACACATCATTAATTTTCAAAAAGTTGTGATATAATATATTGTAGATTCCTCTAGTGTCATAAAACTGAAAACTAAGCACCAGAAAGGGAAAGAATAAATAAATGCTTTGCTTACTTATGTTTTATTATATAGTATTTTCCTCATAATTTGCTCCTAAAAGTAGCACTTATGTCATAAAATTTTAATAGCCAATGACCCGATTGAATGGTGATATAAATAGTTCTTACTTGATTTGAGACTCAATTATAGCTATTGACCATAGAAATATTTACTATGTATATCACCAATTAAAACTCATAAGAGCTAACATACCATGTCTTGTGATGATTAATTTTATGTTATATCTTCTGATACAATGCATAAAGATTTGAAACCCCGTCATGGAACTATTTTTTAACCCTATAACTAAAGCATGCAATATTCATTTAGCAATTAATGTAAAAAAATAGCTGAAGTGGAATACTGTGTTTTGACTCTATAAGTGTATTATGTAGATTATAACTTAAGCAGAATAAGTGTATTGTTAAAATACAACACTAAAAAAATAGTTTGGTCTTTATACCTAGTTTTCATTTTTGTAGATAACCCTTTTTTGCTGATATGCTATGTTATATGTATTAAATTTAAGAAACAACTAAAGAGGATTCAGTTAGATCTATATTTTATTTTCCTGGCAAGCTTTTTAAAGAAATCATTGTAGCTTGTAAGAACGATATAATGCTATACATTTTAGCATTCTGAATGCAAAACTTTTGATTTTAAATCTTTTAGTAAATATTATAAGTAAATGAAATATTTGTACTGTTAAAATACCAGCTAAGCTATGATAAAATGTTAATGAGTTTGTTTTAGAAAATTGTTACTCAAGAATCAGGCAACATAAAATTGAAACTGGAAGATCCACTGCAGGTACATGCTAAATTGAAGCAAACAGCAAGAACAAACAAAATCTTGGACTAGATTTTAAAGCTTATAGGTAGCCAGTAGCTTATATCCCTGGAAAATTATTAAATATAAATATGTATGCTTGTATAATCTTTTGATTGGCTGTTTTACTATATATAGGTTTATAAGGAAATAGGGTAATTTAAGTTTTTCCCTCCGTTTGAATTCAAGCAAGGTTAGTGCCAAATTCAAGACTTATATGGTGTTATCTTCTCAAGTTTTTTTGAAAATATTTGCTAATCTAAT
>NC_022010.1:91091395-91153399 GCF_000317375.1 Microtus ochrogaster
AATAATCTCAAAAAAAGAAATATTCTCTCTCTAATAAATGGAAACAATCAAAGAATATCACAACCAATCAATTTGCAGAGCTATTGGGGCAAGTACCAATGGATACATCTACAAAACTTTTTCATAACTAAAGCTTGGGGGTAATTTTACAGGAAGAGACAGAAATGTTTTTACGAGCAAGAGGAACAGGGAGTTCAAACATCAAAAGCTACATCCCAAAGTGCCATCAAAATAACTGCCCAAACACAACTTGAACAAGCAGGACATAAAAAGACATGCCAAACAGTGCTATGAAGAGTTCTTAGGGCCTGATCTCTTTACATAGAACTACAAGCAATTGAGTAAAGCTGGGTATGGAAAGACAGAGAGAGACAGAGACAGAGAGAGGTAACATTATATGGAGTGAGCAGGTTATATTTAGGGTTATATATGCATAGTCAAGTACACATACACAAACAATAACAATTTGTGAAAAAAAAAGGCAGTGAATCGGAAGGAGAATAGAGAATAGAGGGTTTCTATTAGAGAATAGAAGGGATTCTAGGAGGGTTTGGAGGGAGAAAAAAGAAGGGGGAACTGTAATTAAAATGTGGACTCAAAATTAAAATGAAAGTGTGGAGAAGGAAGTGAAGGAAGGAGGAGGAAAGGAAGGAGCAAAAGTGATATTTTTTTTCCTCTAGACCCAAAATACAACACAATGAAATGGGTTAAACTTGGTATTCATGACTTTTGATATTTATCAAAAGACATTCAGAAATACTGTCCCAATATATGCAAATAGATTACATACTCAGGTGTGAAGGCGTAAATCACAAACAATCCCACACCAGTTTGGAATTACGACCAATAGAGAAGCTATTTATTTAAAGGGGAAAAACTTACAGATCACCGTCCCAGACAACAGCCCTCTGCTCAATCAGAAAGGAAGCCTAGTCGCCAGAAGAGGAGCTGGAAGCCAGAGTGAGAGCAGAGGGAAGTGGCTGCTTTTTTTAAAAGGGAGAGAGACCACGCCCCAGTGGGCTGGTATCTCAGCCGCTATTGGCTGAAGGAGCGGAAGGAGCTCCCGGAACACAGATGTAGTAATGTTTTTCCATAATCTGAAGATTAGCCTCTGCAACTCCAAAGGATTAATAAAAATTCACTAAATTATAGCTCTTGGTAAATAATAAACCAGTAGTGTCCAAAGTGGAAAGGGAAGAGTTTGCTGAGACTACATATCAAGAGTAAGGCCATTGTGATGTGAGAGGAGCATGCTTCAGGACTGGTAGCAGAGACCTGCACTCCACTTTCATGCAGGAGTTGCTGCAAAAAGAAGTGTCAATTACACCAACAGATCTTTGATAGTAAAAACAACTTGCAGAGGGTAAGATTCACTTTAGAAGAAGCAATAACACACTGCTCAATATGTATGAATCTTTAAAATAAGTGGATCAATGGCGGAAAAGGGGATTAGAAATAATAAAGTCGCTGTGGTGTCTTGTAACTCTTTCACACACTTCCTGTATTGAAGAAAACGTTGGTGCTCAGGTTTTGAGACTAAAGAACAACAAAAGGTCAATGATTCGCATACCTCTCTGTTACAGGGATGTTTATTCTATATGTGGTTTTTGTAAGACCATTGAAATTATTTTGTCATTTACATTTTGCTAATACTTGCTCTATAAATACATTTCTCAATATATTTTAGTGGATTCTCATTAAATTGTGAAGCAAATTAGTCATATGGTTAAAATGTATACAAATATTCATATAAACAAGTATAATTTTTTTCTTTCTGTAATTGGTAAATAGATACAATGCTATAAATTAAATTTATACACAAAACAAAATAAAGTCCTCAGTATTTAATAAGTATAGTTACAGGAACAAATATAATCAGAAGCCAGAAAGATAAAAGTTTCATTTGTACAAACTCCAACAGGAGAGAGAAATTGGAGAACTTTAGGTCATCTCAGCCAGTTTCTGTCTGATGTTGCATTCCTTCTTTTAAAATGTTAAACGCATGTTTGTCCAGGATGTGCCTGGGTACTATCCATCGTGTGGATACCATTAGGCCCGAGTTTCAGCCTCCGTGGGGACTGCCTGGGGTATGTGTGGACAGCTGTGAATGGTAGAAAATCCTACATTTAGCTAAAATTGGGCTCCATGGAGTTTTCACTTTCCCTCCCAGCCTTAAACTGCAGGGCTATCAGCAGGCAATCTGAGGCCTCTCACACAAGAAAGCTCTTGGGCTATTTGAAAGGTGCTCTCGACTTCCCCTCAAGCCTTCTCAACTGCAGATTCAATACCTTCAATTCCTGTAAGGAGACTTCATCTGTCATGCTGTCTATTACCTTCCTGATGCTGGGCTTCTGCTCAGAATGTCATCCTCTTTATCAATATATTTCTTAAACTCAGTGATTGTAACTGAACACACTGAGATTCTACGCAGGGACAGACAGAGTTGTCACTGTCTTTATTTTATGCACCTATCACTGTTCTTATTCTGTATGTCTATCAATATCAGCCGATGAAAATGACTTCTCTTTGCAGTGCAGTGCACCATGACTCATGTTATGAGCTTGATTCACTGTTAATGCCTTTGATTTTGCTGTCAAGAAGCTGTCATAATATTTTTTTAAACCAGTAGTACTTTTTCTTTTCTGTGTTTGTGCAGTTACTTTGTTAAATACTGTAGGAACCTCTGTTTAATGTAGCTAATTATCATACCATAGGCCTAGTGAATTTCTCTCACATGTCAAGATATTTTGGAATCCTTATCTTGCAAATTCTGAAGTTCCTCCATATTTCAAAATTTAAAATCTTGAAATATCAGGGTTTGTACCATATTCTAATCAAAACTCCCAATCACTTATCTAAGACAAAAACACAATTATACACATACTGATGACAAATTTACTACATTATCTAATGCTTATTTTAATTATCTACATTGCCTTTTACACATGTATATTATAAGCTATAAAGTAGGTGGCAGGTGTCTTTGGTGTAGAAATTTCAGAGAGTCATGGTTTGGATGTTCAATGTTTTTCTTACAAAGAGGAAAGTAAGCAGGTGCTGAATATGATTTAATGATGCTATCTTCATGGTTGTGGAAGGTACATGAAATAATCGCACATAATTATTTCCTGTATACAGAATGCATGCGTGTGTGTAATCTTAGCAGATATTGCTATATCCTTTCACAATTTAATTAAACAAAAAAGTCATGGAGGAATATATTTAAAGTGTCCACTAGTTAGTTTACTACTACTAAAGTATAATAACAAAAACAGAAAAGTATTGACACTTGTTACAGAGAAAGCTGGATTTTTCAAAGGCTGTATTGTCATGGGCAGCTATTCTAGGGAAAGACATTGGTACCAAAATTGGTTAGAGGTGTATAGAAAATCTTCCTTTCATTTTTGCTCCTGAAAAAAATCCAACATGTGAGAATTCACATCTTTATTTGTGGCCAATCTAAACATAAAATCTATTGAAAATGTTTTTGTATGATGTCCAAAACTCTATTTTATGAGCCAGAAATTCATGAAAATCGTGCTTATTTTGGTGGATTGGCATGGCTCTCTTTGGTCATTTGAAAACTAGAAAATAACAAGGTTTGAAAGAATCTGATTGAAAAGAGCTGTACTGAGCACACTGATCAATTTATTATTTGTTTAAAGGTTTTCTTTAAAGCTTATCCAAGCTCATCATTCTATCCCTGTGTACATATGAAGTAACATTTAAGAAAAATTCTTTATTTATTATTATACATTTTTATATTATTACATTGTTATAGCATTTATCCCTCCCTTTTCCTTCCTCAAACCTTTCTAAATTCCCCTCCCATCAATTCTTCAAATCTGTGGTCTCTATTAGGTCACATTTCCAGTGATTGTGCAGATCTTCTCCCACAGCCTTCCAACCTCACTTTGTCCGTTTGTCTTAGCCATCAACACTGAAGGCAATCTTCTTATTGAAAATCCAGATGGCCACAACAGCAAGGAAAGATGCAGGTAATCTTCAGTCTCTCTCATGCCCTACAATTTCCATTCCCGAGTTTCAATCATTGCCCTGTAGTAGACAATCCAAGAGGGCCTGTTTTCCCACTCTTCTTCTATTCCCTAGCTATTTCACAAATCTCGTAGCAGATTCAGCTTTCCTCTCTCCCGTGTACCCTTTTAGATCCCAGGGTTCTATCCCATCCCAATTACTTCTTTCATTTCTCAAAACAGAGGAACACAGTCTATGCAGGATCCCCCGTGGCCACATATAAAGTGCAGTAGTTTCTAAGAAATTCAAGATGCCTGAAACATAAGAAACAGTCTTCAAAATATGAATACTTTCAAGTACCTTAAGGATGTTATGAATGAATTGTTTAATGAAAATAATTAAATAATGGAATGATAAAAGAAAACATTCAAGAAAATAAAGAGGAAGTGGAGTCAATAAAAAATAAATAAAGTGAACTAAAACTGAAAATGCAAAATTTAGAACTTCAAACAAGAACCCCAAAGGCCACACACATGAAAAGAAAATAAGAGATAATCTCAGGCGTTGTAGAGGAGACAGAGATATAAAAACCTTACTCAAAAGAAAATTCTAAATTAAATGCCTGTCTCTTTCTTCAATTGTTTTTGCATGCACATATGTATATAAGTATATATCATTAGGTATAACCTACTCGGTCTGTATATCATTTTTAGTGCTGAAAATTTGGCCTTAGACAGCCAGTTGCTATACTCTCACCTAGAAACAAATTCTTAAAAAGTTCTGGTAAAAATCAACTTAACCTTGTTGATTAGAAATATTGGAAATCTCATTAAGATTAAATTTGTATATTGACAACGTTTCAAGAACTAGTCAGCTCTTACTATGTGGAATTGGGCCACTGTCTAAAAAATGGTGACCTCAATGGAGCAAAATGAATTTACCCCGAGTTATCTCTTAATATTACACAGATTTCATTTCTTCCTTAGCAAAGGTTATAGTGAAATAATAACATTTGAAGTTAAATTGTTATTTTTTTATATTTAATCAAATATTCCTGTCTGATTTCTGGAAAATAAATCTTTCTGATACCTAGATGTTTCATTGAGGAACATCTTCTCAGGTAGCTACTGAAGTATGTTTAAAGACAGCAATGTAAAACTAAGAGTGCATCCACCAGCCTCTTGCTTAGAAAGATATGTACACAATGACATGCTAATTGATCCTTGGTACCTCCAACACCACATTCTTTGTTTAAGAAAAGCCAGAAATGATTTGAAGCAATCTTGAAGTTGAACAGTTAAGATTCTTTAGCATATGGAACCCAAAATTCTTGTAATGTCAGTGGTTGTTTTTACTAAAACATAACTGTGTAATAGTGTTGAAACACTGAATATAGGGCACATTAATTCCCTGAAAATGTGAAGCACACAATCATATTTATTTCAGCTCTAGTTTGCATTAATTAAAACATGACATTATAAATAGAGAGCTTATTAACTTCAAGTCTTTCATTTCCTAAAGGATATGTCGTCCTTGAGAGATTGTTTATATGTTCATGTAATCCAAACTGTAACCTACCCCAACTATTATATATTTGTACATTAATATGTGAGGGTCTTTTTCAAGGAAAGAAATATTGAATTAGCAAAGACAGCAACATTTTACATCTTGAGCCATACACTCAAATATATCCTGCTTTTCCAGCCTAACATTTCTTTCTGCAAAATCAGCTCCTTGGCCAGTAATCAACTGATTGTCTGTGAAAGCCAAATCTATATTTCCTGACCATGCCAGGAACAGAAGTGAGCCAACTATTGTTCCCGAGCCAGCTGGTTTCTGTTAAGGATGTCAGTGGAGCACTCTAAAAGGATGGAAAGAAGGAAGTCAGTTTCTTCATGATCCGAGCTCCTCCTCTTGGCAGGTTTCTGCACATGGGCCTCTCTAGGCTCCAGTCTGCCATGCAGATGACTTCTTTTGTGCCCATTGTTCAGAATCCTCTCCACATGTAGCTCCTGAAGTTCACAAGATTCAGCATTCAAGAAGCAACATATAAGCATCTAAACATTGCATAATAAAAATTATTTGTCCTGTGAAGCACCTTAGCTTAAAAGTTTTGTTACATTCAAAGAGAAAGAAATCTAGCATCTAGTATCAAGGGAGTTCCTCAGCTAATTATATACTTCCCAGTAAATCCTATGCTCTTTCTGCAAATGGCTAATACTTCTCTACTGAAGAAAGTTGAACATTGCTTAGGTGCCCTGGTAATCCCTTCAAGGTAATGACTGACAATTTCTTCTATCTCTGCATTTTTAGAAATCAGATTTTCTCCTTCTTATTCAATCTGTCTTCAGTCCTCATATTTAACAGTGATTTTATTGTAAAAAAAATCTATTATATTTTAATTGAAATAGTGTTTCATTACTTCCTCTCTCTTTTTCCTCCCTCAAATCGCTCCCAGTTACCCTTTCTTCAATCCTTCCCATGTCCCTCCCATTCTCAAGTTAATAGCCTTTTTTCATTATTTCACAGACATACACACAGAAACACATACAGATAGGCACATGTGCTGACACACTGTGCACAAATACATATGCATTCATAACTGTACACAACCTGAGGATTCTGGGTTTTTGTTGTTGTTGTTATGTATATGGTTTCAGGATAACCTCTCTCTGCTCTGCATTAGGCAACCAAAATCAACAAAGGCCTCAGCTTTGGAAGAGGTTACATTTCCTTCTCACATCTACCATCAGTTACATGCAGTGCTTTGTCTAGTGGTAGTATGTGATAAAATTCTCCCAAGTCCATTAATATCACTGTTATGCTGGTCTTGATTATACAACTATTTCTATGACATACTATTAGATAAAAAGACTTCCTGGAAATCTAGCTTTTACTATTTTAAGATGTTCCTGAGGCATGAATGCAGAGGCTGTCATGTAGAAATTTCATTTGATACTAATCTCTCCATGATCTGCTCATTTTTATAGACTAGTTAATTGTGATTTTTCGAATAGTTAATTGTGATTGTTCTACAGTTGTTTCCATTGGCAATAGAGGCTTCTTTGATGAGTGGTGGTAGCTACACTAATAGGTGAGAAAAAGGATAAAAATAAGGAATGTATTACAGAATTGTTCACCTCTATCTAAATAGTAGTAGTAGAAGATTTTTTTTTCTAAGGCCCAATACCTGAGGAGTTCAAAGATGGTTTCGGGTATTGTTTCTGGTCCTGGGTCTAACTTCCCTTCTATTCTGGCCTTAAATTCATTTAGTCTTTGGTTGCCACCAGCATTTAATTTCACTTTCTACACATTTATGCTGCGTATCTTACCATATTGGTAATTATTATGTTTCATATGTGTTACATGTGAGTAGGACTGTTCAATTTATTCCATCCCTTTGTAACTTGCATAGTATTTTCTAGAGCTATGGAAGGAAAGAGGCTTTCGTGTCAGATGTAGGAGCGATCAACTGAATCCTATATCCTAAATTGCACTATGTTCATCAGTAGGGGCTTATTCCAAATTCCTGAGAGACAACCAAAGGCTATAAATGTAATCTATATTCTTTAGGGAGTCACTTGAACTATCATGACCAATATTTAAAAGAAGGTTTCTCCTGTCTGTCCATCTGTTAGTTCTCTCTCTCTCTTCTTTCTCTCTCTCTCTCTCTCTCTCTCTCTCTCTCTCTCTCTCTCTCTCTCTCTCTCTTTCTCTCTCTCTTTTTCTCTCTCTCTCTTTCTAAATTATGCAATCTAGCACATAATTTAAGGTAAAAATAATATGACCCTGAGACATTATCAGTCACCTTGGTTTTAATTCCCCCTTGTCCCTCCTTTTCCTCCTCCTCCTCCCTACCTTCAGCCATGGATTACCTGATTCAATATTATCTTCTATTGGTCCATCCACTTAAAGGCAAATTTTATGATTTCCTTTTCCTTTAAAGACATATAGTTTTCCATTGAGAAAATTGTCACACTTGCATTATCCATTATTCAGATATGGAAATT
The DNA here is from genome assembly GCF_000317375.1 of Microtus ochrogaster. Taxonomy (NCBI): domain Eukaryota; kingdom Metazoa; phylum Chordata; class Mammalia; order Rodentia; family Cricetidae; genus Microtus; species Microtus ochrogaster. Next base: position 91,099,381 of record NC_022010.1, read on the forward strand.
TGGGCCATTTCTATCTCCTATATCACCTATTTTGGTAAAAGATTGCTTAATAAATTATCAGTACAGCAGGACATCAAGTCCTTTGAACATCTTCCAAAGAATGATGTAGTTAGATCATCTGCTGTGTTTATTTTTAGGTTTTTTTTTTTTTTTGGTTTCTTTTGCTGCTTTTTTTTCCTGATTTCCTATGTAACATTTTGAGAATGGCTGTACCATTTTATTTTTATCAACTGTGAATGAGGATTTTTATTTCTCCATAATGTTTTCACTAGACTGGGATGGAGTTTTTTATTTCCTTGGAATCTTTTCCTCTATCTATATTATCCTATGCAGTTCTTATTCATATACCCAAGTTCACCTTCAAATGCCATACCTTGCACAAATACTTGAATCCTCATCCTCACATTTTTATATTATTTAGTCTCGATGTGACATGCATGAGCTTAATAGCAAATATTTATAATTTTGTCTCTGTTTTACTAAATTGTTTTATATAAGTGGTGTGGGATTCACCATTGTATGCTATGATTATATTTTATTGCCACTGGTTAATAAAGAAGCTTTCAGCCAATAGCTTAACAGAATACAGCCAGGCTGGAAGAGATGTATAGAGTAGGAGGAGTCAGAAAAAAGCTGTCTAGCTACTGTAAGAAATAGATGCCAGATGCCAAAAGAAATTCTACTATTAGGCCACAACCACATGGTGATACACAGATTAATAGAAATAGGTTAATTTAGATGGTGTAGGAGGTCCTTCTGTCAATGTGTTGTTTTCATTGGTTAATGAATAAAGAAACTTCTTTGGCCTAATAGTGAAGAACTTAGGTAATCAGAGAAGACAGAACTAAATTCTGGGAGGAAGAAAGCAGATAAGAGAAAGATGCCATGGATCCTCTGCCTGAGATGGATACTGGTTAGAAACTTAGCCGGTAGGCCATGGCCTCATGGTGATACACAGATGAATAAAAATGGGTTCAATTAATATGTAAGAGTTAGCCAATAAGAAGCTAGAGCTAATGTGCCAAGCAGTGATTTAATTAATACAATTTTTGTGTGGTTATTTTGGGGCCAAGCTATCCGGGTTTCCAGGATGTACAAGCAGGCCCTTCTTGTAACATTTAGATATAAGAGATAGCTAGAAATATGCATAAGCTAGGAGGCCAAGAAGTGTTTTAATTAATACAATATATATGTGCTTATTTCAGTTTTGGGTAGCTGGAAAGTGAGCGAGCCGTCTCTCCCAACAGATTGGTGTGCCAATGTGTGGCAGTTAAATCCACATAAAACCTGAGAGAAATTGGAAAGGAATTCAAGCCACAAATAAAGTTTAACTTCATTATTTTTTCAGATGGGCTCTATTTTCTGGTAGTGATCAGGGCTGCAGTGGCTCCTTTAAGAGAGTTCTTCCTGATTCAGCATTAGCAGCAAAAAAATTAAGGAAAAAGTGAAGAAAAATGGCAGCTTCCTGGTTTGTGCTAGTTGCATTAATAGCTCTGGCCCTTTCAGGAATCCGAGTATTTAAACAAGGTCTGTGCATAGCAACAAAAAACAGGACAGTGGAGTTTGTTAAAGCCATGCACACTTAACATTTAGAAAGCAAAATGTTCCTGGTTAAAAATAATTGCCGGTATGGATGCAATAAAAACATCCAGATGGAAATGTCCTCTAAATGGGTCACCATGTTGGATAAATGTACATAGGCTTGGGAGAAAGAAAAAGAATTAAAAAGAAAGTAAATGTTTTTTTTTTTTTAAGTGAAGTCTTTAAAGAGATACAGTGCAGATTGTCATAGTTTAAAGGAATAAGAAAATAAGTCATGTAAAGAAAGAAAATACACAGAGACTCTGGATTAAGTATATTACTGTGGTTTCTTTGAAAATTTTCACTACAGATTTTGGGGAGCTGCTAAGCTAAACCAACATTAATATTTTAAAGGTATCTTGACCTCAGAATTTGGGTCTAAGGATATGTTGCTTTGGAAAAGAGGTTTTGGTTTTGTTTCCACATAAGATGAGAACCTGCGTATTCCTTCCATGCTAATGTGGATTGATAAATCAAGACCCCCTGATAGGTCACTGTGAACATTCAAAACTACTTCACCCAGAAAGGAGCAAGAAGCAGATTGCAGAGAACTATACTCAAATTTAATAAATGATTGTTTATAAATGTTTGTTTACATTTAAAGGGGGATATGCTATAGAGAAAAATACATTGCTTTGGTATGGATCTTGGTCTATTGATACAAATTTAAGGTCAGTTTTGCTCTTGATTAAGGTATTGTGTTTGTGTGGCTCATTTTAAAAGAATGATATATAATTAAGAAATGTATGTTAATAGATAATTATCTGTAAGTCAAGCTTGTTGTCATGTTAGGTTAGTTAGGTTTTTGAGATATACAGAGATATATTCCAGTTAGATAATATTCAGAACTTCAAAATTTATGGAATATAGCATTTATAATGTCTTAAGAAATTGGGACTTTTCAAGACCCAATGGGACCCATCTCTTTGCAGAACCAATCTACTTCAAGAGGATACTGTGCATCAAAGAGGCTCCTTATGGAGTTTTTTAATCATCTGGGCAAGAAACTGCTTCTGCCTAGATGACTTCATGTTATGCCATATGAACTGGACAAAAAGAATTCACAGAAAAATCACTGCTGAACTTGCCCAAAGGTGAGATGGTCCTTCAAAGTTCCTGCTTCATGACAGAGTCAGTCAGACATTCTGCAGAATACCAAAGAAAGTTATTGACAAACTGACAATATAATACAGACACCAGATGCTGGATGAAAACTTACCAGTAGGCCACAACCACTAAGCAATACTCAGATTAATAGAATTTGGTTAATTTGAGATATAAGAGCTAGCTAGAAATATGTATAAGCTAATAGGCTAAGCAGTATTTTAATAATACAGTTTCCTTTTGCTTATTTCGGGTCTGGGTGGCCAGGAAACAAATGAGCACTCTCTGCCAACACGTATACCTTTACAAGGATCTGCAAAAGGAAGGATAATATCTTCAACCAAAACAGAGCTCTCAATTTCATATGCATACATATACTGTAACATATCTATAATTTCTGTAGATCTAAATTCCAGAAAAGAGTTTTGTAGCCTATCAAAGCCAGGTAGAAATTTAAATCTACAGGACTTTTCTTTGAGGAAATTGAAGATACAATTACTGATAATTCCAAAATGAAAAACCTGTCATTTGTATGAATTAATATTACTTGACTTAAATAAAACAATTTTGTATTGACAGAGTGAGAATTAAGGTAGGACTTTCTCCTACTGACCTATTAATGTCTAGTTTTGTTTTTTCCAAAGCATTCTCCAGATTCCAAAATATCTCTTGAGTCCTCATTTTCACACATTTTATTAATTTCACTGCCAATTCCTGAAATAATGTGCACCTTCCTCAGTATTCTAAAATACATTCAGCTTTTAAATACATTTAATGATGGTGCTTATTTGATTAGGAAGATAATATGGAATAATCACATAATCTGTGTTTGATTAGTGTAAACCCAGCAACGACTTATACTTTATCTCCTGTCCTACTTTTCTTCATTTTTGTTTCTTTCTTATTTTCATTCTGATTTTCTTTTGCTTCACATTTTCAGAAAATACTTATTTTATTTTCCAAATATTCTCCTATGATGAGCTATAAAAATATAAAGCTTAGTATAAAATTAGCTTTCAAAACACTTTCAATACTTCTGTACTTAAGGCCTCTTGACTTTTGGTAGTATTATTAATTAAGTAATATTTGCCAAAAATCTTTATATATTTCAATATCACTCCTCTCTCCTTTCCCTCTAAACACCTTCCATGTGTTACTTTCTTTATTCCAAATTTATGAATTTTGTTTCTTCAATTATTATTGTTATATAGGCCTGTATACACACACATATACATATATGGTGTAAATATACATGTATATTATAACCTACTGAGTATATTTGGCATTAAATTTATGTAGAGGTAATATGGTCCTGTGTATTTGTCTGTGTGCCTGTGCGTGTGTACATACTTATGTGCATGTGTGTGGGAGCATGTGTGTATGTCTGTCCATCTTTCTGTCTGCCTACCATTGTCTCTGAGTCTACGATTCTCTGTCCCTCTGTCTGACCTCTCTTTTTCCTTCTCTCTCTCTCTGTCTCTCTCTTTCCTCACATGTCTGATGTGATGAAAGTCTTCTTTTTTCCAGGAAATTTTGCTTAACTTTTGAGAGGAATTGAAAGGGTAGAATTGTGTCATGAGTGACAACATACAAAATACTCAAGCAATATACAAGGGGCAATAAAAATTATGCAAAAACAAAGTTATATGAAAACATTAGTGATAGCTGGAATAAGTAAAATAAATGTAATACCCTCTTTTCTCCAAAAATTTCTATAGTAATGTCTAGCTGGCTGTTTTGCCTTAGCTTTGATTTCTTTTTCTTCCACTACATCATTTAAAATTGAATCAATTGAATTTGACTTTTACTAGACAAATTGCCCTGAAGTACATGATAATGACTACTAAAACGAAATTGGACCCAGCATTATTGAACCATAACATATGGCCTCATGTCTGTTTAGAAAAGTCAAGGAAGTCTCCATAGATAATCCTCTGGGTAAAATTGAAAAATGAGTTTGACTCTATCAGGTAGACAAGGACGGGGAATACAGATCAGAAAAAAAAGATGATTATCAGACAAAACATATGGTCACAAATAAAATAGTTATAAAGACAGAGAGTTCTTAGCCTGACTTGAATTTAACACATAGATTGAGAGGACTAAATATTGGAAATTCAAGACAGATGTTGAATAAGACATGCTTTGAATGTCAGGTATAGAATTCAAATAAAGCTTTGGGTTTTAGGCAATAGGGACTATAACAGTAGTTTGTTTACAAGGCAGTCAAGTTTTGAAGAGCAATGTAATCATATCAGAATGGCTCTGTGGAATTATAATTTGATGAATATTGAGAAGGTAAGAAGCAGTAAAAAGGGGTGAAAACTTGGCATTGTACATTCCAGAGCTCTATATTTCCTGACTGAAGCCTTCTTAATTCTATGTTACAAGGTCTAGTTTTTGGATGGGGAACATTGAGACATCAGCATATAGTGACAAAGAAATTGAAATAAGTCGTCAAAATATTTATGTGTTTATCTGAATATAAAAAAACACATTGCTACCAATAAGCAAGAGTATAAATGGTGATTTGATTCCTTCTGGTTGCTAGGGAGAGCAATTTGATTCTCATAACAAAGACAAAGAGTAAGACAAGAAGAAAGGGAAGAAGACAAGAAATGAATTATATTGAATAAATAAAAAAAGAAAACTTATTAGAGTGTGTCTTTAAGGAGATAGAAGCATATAAATCTACTTCACAGGCGATCATAAGAATCAAGAGAATTCATTAAAATCTACTTATCATTCTTTATAAAAAAGGAGGAGATACTAAATGACATGTGTGTAAATGCCTAGTTAGATTTCTATGAGTTTAGAATGAATTTATCTACATCAAAGTCTTGACCCTTTATGCAAAATAGATTGAATGAAATATCACAGAAATGAGGGAGCCAAACTTATCTCTTTGAAGAATGATAAAATTTTGAAAATCTTGGACAAATGCATCATCTTTGTGACAAGAGTACCATAAAAGGAATTTTAGACAAGTATAATATTGAATATCCTAAATTTAAGTTGGCCAGTATCCAAAAGACTGAATACATAACTTTAGCAACCTTCATAAAGTGGAAAAATATTAGAAAATATCTGAGGTATAGCCATTCCGCCCTTAACTTTTGAATAACTAGTATTTCTGGAAAAAAGAAAGACATGTGAATAGTTACTATAAAGAAGCTAATGGACAATAAAAAAAAGACAATCATTAAATAACTAATAACATGAATGGGAGCAAACATGTCTGTGTTGTAGAATATTTGCTTTGTATAGATGCTTGAAGAACAAAAACTACTAGTATGGTTCTTCATATATTTTACCAAATATTTAACAATAAGAAATCTAGATAATACATTGCAAAAAATGAGTAATTTTATCTTAAGGATGCCAATTTCACAATTAGTAGGTAAAAGAAATGTCCCTCAGGCCTTGATTTCTAATATCCATTGCTCAGCCTCAGTTACAGTTCATGCTGGAAGTCTTGATAGACATGTGTGGTTAACCAAGTCTTCATGCTGATATCCAATTACATCCTTCATAAACCACACATGGTATTCTTCAAGAGGACAGAGCTGTAGAAATGGTCCATGAAGGGCCTGTAGGCAAGGACCTGGCCATATGAGTTGCAAATTCAAGTTTTCTCGTACATAGTCCTTAGAAGTTATGGGTGGATGACTGCAGAAGTGAGCTTAGCTTGGTCTTAAATTCTATTCTCACTAGTTGTAGGGTAGAAAGGGAAGATTGGATTTCTTTTCAGGGGGTGCTCTTCCCTGTGCACAAAGAATATTTTGGACGATTGGGACAAGGTCACTGAGAATTCAAAAGTGAAGAGTTGAGTCTGGAAATTACATAGATATTGCACTTGCAGTTACAGAAGAGGTTAAAGAAATCTAAATGGTGTGACTGAATGTATACTGAGACAAAAAATGTAAAAAAAAAAATAAGTCAAATATTTCAAAGCCTTGAATGAAGTAAAGTCCCTAACCACCTAACCAACTGGTACAAACCAGAGTTAGAATGTAGAAAAATACAGTGACTTTTAAAAAAATGCCCAAAACAGAGACAATGGAATTCCAACATTCAGGAGAGAGCAAGGATGAGCGAATCAATATGAATAGAAAATTAAGAGAAATATGCACAGGGAATAAAAGGTGAAAAAGAAGCAAATTCCTAACTAGACGCTAGGCCAAGGTGAACACCACTTGGATTATTGGAAAATAATTATTCTTTATTCTCTATTAGTCAGGAAGAGCTTTGTAAAGTAAGGGTCAAATGCCATTTTGAGTAATGACCTTGAAGAAGTTCTGATAACAATGTATAAAGTGACTGGACTTATTTAATTATGCTTCATCACTCCTGCAACAAACAGATGAACAGATAAAACAATGACTGAATTTTCAATATTTCTTTGGTATCCTGCAGAATGTCTAGTAGAGTCTTTTATAAAGCAGGAACCCCGAAGGACAAGCAAGTTCAGCAATCATTTCTCTGTGGGTTCTTAATGTCCAGTCAAGCAGTCTGGGTAACAGCAGCTTCTTGTCCAAGTGGCTAACTCAATACGGAGCCTCTTTGATGCCCATCTTCCTCTTGAAGTAGCTTGTGCTGCCAGGAGCAGATGTGTCCCATTGTAATGAAAAGTCCTAAGTTATTAGAACATTTTAAATTCCATATTCTGAAGGTCTCTGAAAGATTTGAAGAATACGCACCTAACTTAAATATATCTCTATATATCTAAAAAACCTAACTAACATGACTACAAACTTGACTATTATAGATGACTACTTATTATATTACATTTTTAAATGAGCTACACAAACACAATACCTTAATCAAGAGCAGAAATACATATACATATCACAAAATTGACCTTAAATTTATATCAATAAACTAAAATACATACCAATGCAAGTTATTCTTATCTATATCATTTCCTGGTTACATTCACCTAAATTCCTTCAAATCTTGCTTCTTAAATGCATTCTACATCCAGAAATAAAGCATTACCTTCATGTTCTGGGAGGCCACTGAAGAAAATCAGAGAGGGAGAATCGGGCTATTATAAGAATGAACAACAATAGATTATCCAAACCCAAGGTCCTAGTGGGTCGAGGGTGTTAGGTAGATGTGTATACGTGTGTCTCTGCATCATGGTGATCAGAGAGTAAGAGCTATCAGATGGGATATAGAAGACATTTGAGAAAGAAGATGGAGGAAGAAAATGATTTAAATTTAATACATGTAGGAAATTATCAAGAAAATAAAAAATTTGAAGACCTTAATTCAGTCAAGAGTCAATCTGGTACTGAAAAGAAAGGTATTTTCTTCCACACACATTCACTAATAATCAATGTAAGTATGAAAGTTTGCCTCTTCTAATAAAAAAATGGAGAAGAAAACCTTCTATAAAGAGAAAAAATCAATTTTAAAGTTGGTGTCAACATAGACACATTGTAAAATAAATTCTCTGATACAGGTCATCTCTTGAGTTAGGTTTTCCATTTTGGTAGCTACATATATTAGATTTTGATATCAGAAAATCCCCTGCTGCCAAACATCTAAATTACATCAGCCATAATCTGATTTTTCTGAATTTACTTCAACAGCAACAAAACTATTTTTTCCATCTTCACAGTTAATATCACTACCATGACAAATAGAAAAAAGTCTCTTGGACTTAGGCTTAAATTTATAGCCCTGTTCTTTGGGTTCATGGACTAATATAAAAGTGGTAGCTCTAAGTTTATCTATGAATATGTCCAGCATCTCAACATAGTATCACTTCTGAATTTCCATGCACTAATTAAAAACACAGCAATTTAAATATTTATCCTTCACTATTTTTTCATTACTGTTAATTGTTTCCAAACTCTTTATGATCAAACTCTATGTTTCAATGATCTGTTTTTTCAGGAAATAATTAGTTTATGAGGGTATGCCCTCATAGGTGATTAATCTCAATAAGAATAGAGACATGAAAAGTTACTTATCCACTTAGTTCTCTGCCATAAGGGTAGAGTGTCTACCACATTAAGTATACCTGCCACCCCCTCAATCTTGAACTTTCTTGAATCTATACGTATGAAAGAAAAACACTTGTTAATTAATATAGGAAATTTTATAGCAGCCTAAATTATAAATATATCTTCTAGACTTTATAAACTATATTAATTTTAATGTATGCATAGTGGATTATTATGTATAAGTATTATGCAACAATTAGCATTGTTTTCCTAGTTGGCTTCAAGGAAGTTTCAGGGAGTAATTATCAGGATGAAACAATATGTGAATAACATTTATTAAATATCTACTATAGGTTTTGACATTAGTTTTCTCAGAAGAGAATTATTATCCATATTCTACTATTAGATAATGTATTGCAGATTAACCGTCAAGGTCAAAACTAGCATAAGAGAGAAGGGAGTTTATTTTACTCCTGGGTCAAAATTATCTCAGAATCTATGCCTCAAAGCCTGTAGGACAGAAAAAAGCCTGGCTTGAGTTTGAGGAAAATAAGTGAGGATGAGACAGCACAATCTAGGTGATGCCCCTTCAGCCAGTGAGAGAGTTTGGCTGTCTCTCCTTGGCTGGAGGTATCCCCACATCACATAATGTCACTTAACCTATATAAGCAGATGCTCACAGTAATAAACTGAGTTCCTGCTTTGACTTGAGTCCTTATCACATCTGATTGTCCTGCATCATGGGACTGCTGATCTGATTGTCCTGTGTTGTGGAGCTGCAAAATGAGTAGATAAAGCACTCGTCTTTCCCTGAGGAATAAGGCTGATGACAACTGGTGCTGGAATGTGGGGCAACTGGTTGGTAAAGTGGTTGGTAAAGGTGAGAGGTACCCTATGATGGGTAACACAACTCCACAAAAAAAACAAAAAAAAAAAAAAAAAAAAACCAGTACTTAAAGAGCTGAGATATATGCTTCTCAGCAAACGTCTGTAATTCTCAGACCACAGTGCTATCCAGGCATGGGATGATATAATTACCCTGGCTCCTTGGGTACTCACTGGGTATCTTTTCATGGGACACTTGAAACCGGGTGGAGACTCTGGCCAGAAAAAGGGAAAAGCACTTTGATGCATCCCCACCATTTGGGTTCTATCCAACTATTAAGGCACTTAAGGTATGTTTTCACCTGGCTGCTCTGCCTCCCCCAATGGCACGTAAGGAAAAGGTCAGAGACCTGGAGAGGTCTAAAGAATCTGAAAATAACCAACTGACTAGGAGGGCTGGGGAGAAGGAGATAGGTGAGAAACAGGAAAAGATCAAAGATCTGGAGAGGTCTGAAGAATCCAGATGTAACCAATTTGTCAAGGCCCATATGCCCCAACATAGAAACTAGTTTTCCCTAACTCGACTGGTATGGAGGTGCGAGAAATAATGTGACACAGTTCACACAGTCATCACGGAAGGGCATCTCAGGCTTCCTCCATCCTTAAGATCTACCCACGTTTATTCTACAAAACACCTTTTATCGGTCAGGTAAACCAAGGTGGATAATCATTAATATTTTCTTTTCGGTGGACGCAGGGCTAGGGAAACACCTACAACTTAGTCACTAGTTTTGGAAAACACCTCTCTCCAGCCGATCTACATTTTTAACAAAGGAGAAGGAGGAATACATCCTGGCCTTTGTTAGTTGGCTAACTTGCTTGTTTGGCAGGATTGCAGCTGCCTACTGGCCAGTGAGCCTGCCTGTAAATTATTTTATATGAAATATGGGCTCACACCAGTTAACCAATAGAACGGGAGAAAAGGAGACAGACCAAGGGAAAAAACAAAAACAAAAAAAACATAGTTGCAATTTACCCTGTGTGTGGTCCCAGGTGCAAAGAAAACACCAGGCAGTGGCAAAAACCAAAAGGAAAGTGACAAGGAGTGGCTGCCTCCTTATGCCCACAGCCACCCTGAAAGGAGAAAATGGCACAGGGTAATGGGACAAATAAGGAGACTCCACCCTTGCCAGGAGAAAAGAATATACCAACATCCAGGAGAAACTGAAAAGTTGGGACTCTCACACAGAAGAATTTAGTCCAGAGCCTCCTGAGGATCTAGTTCTTCCAAGGCCTATAGGGCTAAGCTTTAGGGACCCCAAGCCTTCCTGAAAAACATGAGTAAGGCGGGGCCGAAGATGGCCCCAACTCCTCTTGGGCCATGACTCTCCTTCAGGAGGTAGCCAACCATTCTTGTGTCCCCAAGGACTGGTATGCTCTGGCTAAGGCTACCCTCGGGGGATCCAAATATGTGTTTGACCTCTGCAATTTGGTACATGGGAGCTGGAGCTGGGATGTTGGAGACTGGATCCCAGGGATCAAATGGAGAACTGAATGCAGAGGTTCTTGGGAGTGGACCCTACCCAAGGCATCTTATCCTAATGAGCCTGGGTGTTCTCATGTCCTTAGGAGACATGCCCTCATACAGACACCCTTTTATGTATGCCCCCCCCCAAAAAAAAACCAAACTGCCTCTGCTATTAGAAACTGTGGGGCTGCTCCTGATTTCTATTGCTCTTCCTGGGGATGTGAGCAGACTGGGCTGGACATAGAAAAGAAAGAGAATGAATTACATTATTTACAAAAGTCTTTGGATTCCTTAACAAAGGTACCTTACAAAATAGGAGAGGCTTAGACTTGCTGTTTATGGAACAGGGATGAATTTTGAGGGCAATTGGGGAAGAATGTTGCTTCTTTGCAGACCATTCTGAGATAGTTATAAGAGCTCTACATGAGTAAAGAAAATACATTGATTCATTTAAGTCAAGGAGCCCCTCTGAGACCTGGTTTAATTGGTTCCCATGGGTTACCACACTCATCTTTTCCCTAACTGGGCCAATGGTTGTTTGTTTATTGATCTGTCATTTTGCCCCATGTGTTCTCCAAAGGCTGAAACAAGCATGCCAGAACCAGATACAATAGGTATAACTCATGGTCCTTCGAGTACATTATGACAGGCTGGATACATCTCACCCCACAGATTAACTCTCAACTCGAGGGTATCCTGGCCAAAACTCTGAATAGGGGTGGCCATGATCCATACTCTCTCCCTGGTAGGCTATTCTGGCTTGGTGACCAGGGTATGGGGTGGGATATAAAGCAAAAGTTAGAGAGGTTGGGCCAAAATTTTCTCAGGACCTGTAGCTCGAGGTCTGTAGGACAGAGAAAAGTCTGGCTCGAGTTTGAGGGAACCTAGTGACACCACTCCAGCCAGAGGGAGGTCTTGGCTGTCTCTCATTGGCTGGAGGTAGCCCCACATCACGTGATGTTACTCAACCTACATAAGTTGATGCTCATGGTAATAAAATGAGTTCCTTCTTTGACTTGACTTCTTATTATGTCTGATTTTTCTGCATCATGGGGTTATGGATCTGATTGTCCCGTGTCCTGGGGCTACAGAATAGGCAGATAGAGCACTCATCTTTCCCTGAGGAATAAGGCTTAGGAGTCCTGACACATATCATCCATGTTATAGTCAATCTTTATGGCCCAGTTCCAGTATCTGTAGATTCAGAGAGATGGACATATTTGCCCATAGTCAACAGCAGCGAAAAAAAAATGTACATATGTTCATATACTTGCTTATATCCTTATATCATTAGAACCACTTTTTCTGGGATACAGTGTCATTCATCCTTAACATCCTCATTAATTAAATTTAGATCATCCCCTACAGTTATATTCATAGACAAAGACAAACTAAATGTTCCCTTGTCTATAGTTCCAAGACAATATAGACCCTTCTTTGTCTAGACTTCCCAAATGATTCTAGATTGTATCAACTTGACAAGTAAATTAATCATCACATTCTATACTCATTTTAATTGATTAAGAAATAAATTTATATGTATGCGGAAAATAAAAGAAACATAGAATATTTTATGCATCTTTCTTAAATTTAGTAACTTTTATTTTAGTAGACCTCTGAACATTGGTTTCTATGACAGCAAGGTGATAGAATTTCTAAGCGTTATAGTCCCTGAGTCATTGCTAGATGTCATTACTTAGAAAGCAGCAATGCAGCTCATGAACAATGTGTTCATTATGCATCAACTAATTGTGATTTCCTGCCTACTTGAAGTAAGAATATATACCATGAACATAGCAGTTGGCTGACAATCTCAAATGACAGATGAAAAAAATCTAATAATTTAAAAGTGTAAAGTGATTTTCCTAAAGCAACATGGCAAGTATGCGACCTTCCCGGGCCAGAACCTCAGAGACTTGTACAGTCTTAACTGCTGCTGTAAATATTACTCTTCTTTCCTTCCTATTTCTTTCATTACTTTTCTGCCTTCCTGTTTCTGCTCTTTTCAGTTTGCTTGTTGTTAAACAAATTGAATTTCCTTTGTGTTTTCTTTTTTTTTAATTTAAATACACTTTATTTTTAGACAACCTACATGACATTTTTTTTAAAAAAAAAAAAAAGGAAAAAAGAAAAAAACAATGTCTCCACTCCAGATAAATTATGGTCAAAATAAGAGCTCAAGGTGACATCAGCCCCATTTGTCCTAAGTCCTGGTGTTGTATGGATGGGAAGCAACATCAATGACTTGCTCATTGGTAGGAATGCTTCCGCTGAAGGCCCAGAGGGCGAAGGTACCAAAAGCACAGTAGTCACTGGTGTTGACATTGTCATGAACCACCACTTATAAAAAACCAGCTTCACAAAAGAGGCCTACAAAAAGTACATCAAAGATTACATGAAATCACTCAAAGGCAAACTTGAAGAACAGAAACCAGAAAGAGTAAAGCCTTTTATGACTAGGGCTGAAGAGCAAATTAAGCACATCCTTGCTAATTTCAATAACTACCAGTTTTTTATTGGTGAGAACATGAATCCAGATGGCATGGTTGCTCTCCTGGACTGCCATGAAGATGGCGTGACTCCATACATGATTTTCTTCAAGGATGGCTTAGAGATGGAGAAATGTTAACAATTTGGATCTATCACCTGTCTCCTTTGTGTTTTCTTGAATTTTAAATATGAACATAAAAAGACAAGATTTATTTCTTTAGTAGGATAAAATCATCATCCTTTGCAATATCCAAATAACATAAAATATCTTGGGGTAACACTAACCAATTAAGTGAAAGTCTTATTTGACAAGAATTTTAAGCCTTTGTAGAAAGAAATTAAAGAAGATACCAGAAAATGGAAAGAAATCCCATGCTCTTGGATAGATAGGATCAACATAATAAGAATGGTATTCCTACCAAAAGCAATCCAAAGATGAATGCAATCCCTGTCAATATCCCAACACAATTCTTCACAGACCTTGAAAGAACAATAATCAAAATCTTTTGGAAAAACAAAAAACCCAGAATAGCAAAACAATACTGTACAATAAAGAACTTCCATAGGCATCAACATCCCTGATATCAAGTTTTATTATAGAGCTACAGCAATGTAAACAGCTTGGTATTGGAATAAAAACAGACAGGTTAACCATTGGAATCATATCAAAGACCCGGATATCAATCCACACACCTATGAATGCCTGATTTTGACAAAGAAGATAAAATTATACAATTGAAAAAAAAGAAAGAATCTTCAACAAATGGTGCTCACATAACTTGAAATCAACATGTAGAGGAATGCAAATAAATCAATAACTAGCCCTGTGCATAAAACTCAAGAACAAATGGATTAAATACTTCAATATAAATTTGACATACTGAACCAGACAGAAGAGAAAGTGGAAAGTAGCCTTCAATGCAAGGGCACAAATAGACCACTTCCTAAATATAACACCAGTAGCACAGGCACTAGACACTGAAGGCAACAATAAATAAATAAATGGGACCTCATGAAGCTGAGAAACTTCTGTAAAGCAAAGGACACAGTCAATAAGACAAAAAGACAGCCTAATGAATGGGAAAAGATCTTCACCAACCTCATATCAGACAGAGAACTGATCTCCAAAATATATAAAGAATTCAAGAAATAGTACATCAAATTACCAAATAATAATTACCAATTAAAAATGGAGTACAAATCTAAATGGAAAATTCTCAACAGAAGAATCTCAAAGACACATAAGGAAGTGTTCAACATCCTTAGCTATCAGAGTAATACAAATCAAAATGATTCTGAGATAACATATTACCCCAGTCAGAATGGCTAAGATAAAAACATGATAGAAGATAAAAATGATGGAAGATAAGGAGTAAGGTGAACACTCCTACATTGCTGGTGGGAATAAAAACTTGTACAACCACTCTGGAAAACAGTATGACAGTTTCTCAGAAAGTTGAGAATCAACCTACCTCAGGACTCAGCAATAACAAACATGGACATATTCACAAAGGTTGCTCAATAATATTACAAGTACATTTGTTCAGCTATGTTCATAGCAGCATTATTTGTAACAGCCAGAACCTAGGGAAAAACTAAATTCCCTTCAACCAAAGAATTGATAAAGAAAAAGTGGTACATTTGCACAATGGAGTACTACTCTGAAGTAAAAACAAATGATATCTTTAAATTTGCATGAAAATGGTCAGTACTAAAAAAAATCTTGAGTGAAGTAACCCAGACCCAGAAGATCAAAATGGTAGGTACTCCCTCATAAATCAATGCTAACTCTAAAGCAAAGAATTTTGAACCTATAGTACATAACCCTATTAAAGCTAAGTAACAAGGTGAACCTTAAGGAAACATATATAGATCCATCTGGGAAGGGTAAATAGACAAGATCTCCTGACAAAATTGGAAGCATAGGAGTGTTGGAGAAGGGAGGGTGAATGAAAAGGAAAAGAGGAAAGGGGGTAGGGGGAAAACTCAAGGGAACAAGATAGTCTAGACGGGAGAAGGACAGACGCAGGGAGCAATAAAAGAGATATTTTGATTGAGGAAGTCATTATGGGGCTAGCAAGAAAACTGGCACTAGAGAAATTCCCAGGAATGCTCAAGGATTCCCAACTAAGACTCTAAGCAATAGTGGAGATGTTGCCAGAACTGAATTTGATCTGCAGTCATATTTATTGATGACTATCTTAAATGTCACCGTAGAATCTTCATCCAGCAACTGATGGAAACAGAGACAGAAACTCACAGTGGAACACTGCACTAAGCTCCCAAAATCCAGTCAAAGAGTGGGAGGACTGAAAATATTAGAAAATAGGAAAAGACCATGCTGGGGACACCCACTGAAACAGCTTATCTGAGCTAATGGGAGCTCACTAACTCCAGTTGGACAGAGAAAGAACCAGCATAGGACCAAACTAGACCCTCTGAATGTGGGTGACAATTGTATGGCTGGGTAGACTGCATGGCTACTAACAGTTGCACCAGGATTTATCCCTATTGCTTGTACTGGCTTTTTGAACCCATCTTTGGATGGATATCTTGGTTAGCCTAGATATAGTAGGGAGGGCCTTGGTCCTTCCTCAATATGCCTTACCATCTCTGAGGAGTGGATGGGAGGTGTGCTGGGAAGTAAGGTGGAGGAATCAGAGGGAGAAGTGGGATCTGCGATTGGTATGTGAATTGAAAAAAAAAAAAACAGATAGTTTGTTTTCTTTTTTTTTAAAAAAAAGAAAACTTAAAAAAAGAAAACACACATACAACTCCCCCAAATCAGTTTCTTTAGAAAGCACATGCCATTTTGTATCAAGATAGATAATTGATTTGTATAACAATCTCAGCTGCAGTGAAAGAAAAGGAGAGATTTGAACTTCTTTGGTTTCTGAAGTATTGCATGCCCCCTCTGTAACATGCTGCCTCACATTACAGGTTATCTTAACTCTTGAGGATCAAATTTTCCGGAAAACATGAAGCAACATCTGTGGTGAATTCCACTGAGATTTATTGAGTCAGATTTTCATTAAAATAGCAACTGAATTGACACAATAAAATGTTGCTTATCTTAATAAAGACCCTTGGAGCTTTGCAAATTTGCATTTAATAGTCTTTAGTGTCATTACAACATTAATAATCTCTGCGAAAGGAGTACTAATGAAAACTTTATACTTACTGTTTAATAGAGGTCTCATCAAATCCTTCTTTTTTCCATGCAACCTGGAGTTTAAACATATCGGAGAGAAAAGGAAGAAGCTAGTAAGCAAAATGTAGTCCAATTGGAGCTGTTTCTTCTCAATGAGTCTCTGTCTTCTCCTAGGATAGAAGCCTCTCCATTTTACATAAGGTATGAAAATACCATATATTTGCTTTCCCTACCCTTTAACATGTCTCATCAGCATCACTTTAAATCTAAACTACTTATGATTTCTTGAAGAGTGTGGGAAACAGAGGTTGAGTTTGGTATGTTGGAAAGTTAGGAATGAGTAAACAAAAAAAAAACTTAGTCAAATATCTTTCGTTGTTTGATCTGCTTTATTGTTTTTTTCTCTTTATACTCATTTTATTCAGCATTAATATATAGAATACTTTCTTACCATACTGTTTCAGGTGATGGAACATTTATGCTTTCAATAAGAACTTGCCTATTAAGACATCTATCAGTTTTCTTAAACTAACCTTGACTATATGAAAGTTAATATGAGCAATGTCAGTTTTCTCTTTGGTTCATTCATTGATACTTTGCTTATTAGTAGAATATAAATTATCACAATCCATAATTTTGTTTAATACATGAAACTTTAAAAATATTTGTAATTCAATAAATAATTAAAAGAAATGAGAAAATGTAACTGACATTATCCTTGATTTTCATAGTTTTGTTACTAATTCCATCTTGTAGAATGCTTTAGAATGAATAACACCAATGAAAACTGAGTTAGACAAAACAAATCAAGCCAATTAACTTTCTGTTTTGTACCCAAAGCAGAGTTGTTAAAGAAATTGTGGCATAGTTTATTTTTCGTAACAAACCGTAGGTTTAGGCTAATGTTTGAGCCTGTGGATGTGAGCTATATTTAAATTGTTGTTTCAAATTTTAGCCAAAAGTATTCAAGAAAAGAGTTGTGGCTTTTCTTGTTGAAGAGGATAAAGTATTAGTCCTGTCATTTACATTTCCTAGAGCTTAGAACCAGTCAGGGGGAACATAGGGTGAGTGTTTACAAGGAATATTGGATATGCTGAAAAAGATATAAGAAAGGCAAGAAGGATACATCCATGTTTTTCATTAATTTGTGTGATAACTGTGCTTCCAAAATTTCCCTGGGGTGAATTTTAAACCGCTAGCACTAACATGTCCTCTGAGATCAATGTTGATTTTTGTAATTCAAAGCTGTGCAGTGAAACACAGATAAGACTTTCTGTTGCATTTCTTCACTCTTTCAAAATGTCATTTCTTACAAATTGGCCAGAAGCATCTGTCAGTGAAACAGAAGAAATATTTTTACAATGAACTCACAGAAAATCATCCAGAGGAAAATATCACAAAATTGAACCAGAAAAGGGATTTTAAAATGGCTGGGAGAGATGTGCAAGAAAAATGTGGTGCAGTGAAGGATTTAAATATCTTCATGTTAAACGTGAATGTGAATAAGACGTATATTACTGGGTTGAGTCTTAAAGAGCAAGTACTAAGGCAGCTTTAAATTACTCTCAGAGACAACTGTGTATGGTATTTCACAAAGGAAAATGGAAAACAAATTAGCTTTTTAGGCGATGCCTTAGGGCTAGAACTGAAAATCAGAGTAGCAAGATTCTTTTCTAATAAAATTGCTAAAGTTACTTGTCAAAATAACTTTTCTAAAAAAAATAATTCTTTTAATATCTTCTCATTGGCTTCATACAGTTCATAGGTGTGATTAGTGCTCCATTTATATGGCTGTAATAAAATGCTTGATTTAATGCTTGTATGGAATTTAATTAACTCACTTCTTTAGAAAGGAAAATCTGCAGATTGGGAAATTTACTAATTTAGTCTATAGTAAGAGTTGTGCCCAGGATGACAAAGAAGAAACAGAAACAGCTCTGTGTAGCACAAAAACTAAAGGCCTGAGATGTTCTTGCTTTATGACTCAACTGAAGAAAAACGGGAGGCAGAGGCAGGCGGATCTCTGTGAGTTCGAGGCCAGCCTGGTCTACAAAGGAAATTCCAGGACAGGCTCCAAAGCTACAGAGAAACCCTGTCTCAAAAAACCAAAAAAAAAAAAAAAATCATTATCAGTGTGTTTAGGGAAACATTCTAAGCATAAGAAGTTAACCCTTTCCTGTGCTGAAAGATTGATTCACCCCTTACTAAACCCAAAATGAGGACAAATACATAGAGTCATTAATAAACACACCCAAAATGTAGATAAAATATATCACAATTTATTAAATTAAATATAAATTAAATTTTTTCTTCTTATTGTACATTGATGAATGAGTGTATAAACACAAATAGTTGTAGTTTGCTTTAATGCTTATGTGAAAAAAAATCACACTCTTCCCTAACCAATTTAATAACAAGATTCCTCTCAGTGTTATTCTTTGGTGAGGTCTCACATCTGTTCCTTATCCTTGTCTGGTATAAATAGTAGAATTTTAGCAATAAATACCTGCTAACTCACTATAGTACAGTGGTCCGCAACGTGTGGGCTGTAACTCACACAGGGGCTGCATGTCGGGTTTTACATTACAATTCATAACAGTAGTTTTATTACTTTATAAAGCAGTAATGAAATATTTTGGGGTTTGGAGGTCATCACAACATGAGGTACTGTACTAAATGGTTGTAATACAGTGCTCGTAAGTTGATAACAACTGGTTTAGTATGAGTTCCTATATTAGACATTGACAGCCCTTAGTAGGTGATCAAGTTCCTTATCTATTTTTAATTTTATAGATTTTGCAACCTAAATTACTTAGTTCAGTAAACAACAACAGCAACCACAAAAACAAACAAACAGAAAAAAACCTCAGTTTTGATATCTCTTCTTAGGAATTTTTTACACAAGTTCTCTTCTTATTTCCTTGCTAATTATAAACCATGTTATCTCTATTGTATTATTACTTGTGATTTAGGTTTCTCTACTACTCTATCAGTGTTGATGCTGATGGGAGTAGTCTTAGTATGTATATCCTGAATATGTTCACAGTAATCTGTATGACTTGCTTAGGTTTGACACTATTATTATTTCTGTTGTTATATTGAAGACAGAGGATCTTCAAAATGTCTGCCTTTGCAGTTTAAGAATCACCATAAGCCAACAAATAGTGAAAAATTATAATTTTTCAGTCATAAGATAACTTACTACAATTCTGAAAGTGATTTCTGGATTTTTAGAAAGACATACTATAGAGACCATTTCAATATCCTAGATACTTACTGAAGCATTGTTGCTGCAACTGGTTCTTCTTGAGACTGAGAAGAACTAGCAACAGAAACATATTGTTCATAGATCAAAGGGGATGAATACAATATTTGGAACTAAATGGATAGTTATGTGATAACTTATAAATATTGCAATTTTTATGTGAAAATGTCCTAACACATATCTGCTTCCCTTCCTGCTGACCTGACTTCTGTTCACATATCTTTCTTTGTCTCTTGAAATAGGAACAAAGAGATACACAGAATCTTTATCAGGTAATGATGGTGAACTTTCCTGTTTTACTGCTTGCTCTCAATCTCAGAACAGAGTATCTCTGTAGTGCCTCCTTTTCTAGCAATCTCATATAAAAGGCAGGCTATCAAAATTAGTTTTTATCTTTATGTGCTGAAACTTCCTTTTGGTGGAAAATTTCCCCAAAGGCACCTTTTCTATTTTCCCAGTGTAAATGCTACATTTTCTATTTAATGTCACTAATATATTTAACAATTATAGATTTTGTATCGGCACTCACATTTTCTGTAAATTCAAACACATTCTCCCACCTTTTCATGCAAAATTGTGCTTTTCTACATTATTTGTTCAATACTTAGCTTCTCATTGCCAATGACAATTTAGATAAAGTCAATGAGAAAGAACCATGCTACAGACTATACTGTATTAAATGTATGTTTCCTAATAAATTATTCCATTGGTTCTGATATCATTTTATGTCAAAGTTCAAAGTCAGTATTCTTATAAAGAATATAATAATCATCCCAGCCCATTCCAAAATAAAATCCTTAGTACCTGAAAATAATTCTTGATCACAATCTTCAAAATCATCATTTCTATAAGGAATCTGGTATTCTGAGCTTCCAACAAAGTGGTGCATTGATGTCTGATTACAGCAAAACAGGACCTCTCTGGACTGTATTTCTACAGTTTTCTATATTTCCTTCACATACTAAAAATACAGTAACTAACAGGTTAGGTTTATCTATAATACTCAGTTTTTAAGGCCAATGTTGTTTTTATATTAGTAAATTCATATATAATCATTATGTAATAACCGATAGAAGCAATGCAAGCGAGAAAAGAATTTTATATGATCTAATAATCCATCGTAAAAAAGAAAATGTTGCAGAATAGTCATATGAATATGGAAGTGTTCAGCTGCTGCATTTCCCATAATAAAATTAGTTCTGAGTCATAACCATTGTTAGTCCTCTCCAAATAACAAACTGATACCAGCTGGAACTATTTTTGCAAAGATTCTGTATCCTTGCAAAGACTCTGTAACCCCTGTGTTGAACTCTGAACTCACTGCTGGTACCAAAGCACTAATTCCATGCTCAACACTGAGAACAGTGCAATATGAAAATATGTATTACTGTATGAATTTGTAAATCAAGCCTATGAGGATCCATTCCAATCTTCTTTGTAATGAACCAGCTTTATTTTATGCAAAAATAGAACATTTGAGTTTATTTATCTATAAAATATTTACTACTCATTAATAAAGAAAACCAGTGATTTGAGATTTGCTGATTTTTTTCTATTCCTCTGATTTAACAAAGTTTGGTGAAAACATAATCAGAGTGAAAATAAATCTTCATTCTAATTAGTGTTTTCAATACATTTAAGCTTTTTCATCTTATTGATCTATGAAAACAATAACATACACAACATCATATTGACAGCTTATTAGAACCACAACATCCTACTATCTTGTGCTCAGGTACTAGGGGACAAAAAAATTAGTAGCATTTAAAAAGGAAAAGTAGCTCTCTCTCTCTAGCCTCTCTCTCTAGTCTCTCTCTCTCTCTCTCTCTCTCTCTCTCTCTCTCTCTCTCTCTCTCTCCCCTGCTCTCTTGTTTCCTGCCCCCCTTCGCTTTATGCTCTCCTTCAACCAAATACACTCCAGTAAAGCGTGATCTGAGAAGGAAAAAAAAAAAAGGAAATGTAAAAATCACATATACCTAACCAGCAAATCACAGAGAAATTCTATGGAACATATAACTGTAAAGAAGAAATCAATTAAACTCATTAAAGTGGCAGTAAAAATAATATTGGAGAAAAAAATGATACCATTATCCAAATAAGATAAAATAACACAAATAAGCATTCTGTTTATAAGTGTGAAACTGTGTTGCTATTAAAGAAGAATCAAGACCTAAAGGGTTACAAATTCCAGGACAGATTGAAAAGAAGAGAGGGTATTTGTTGAATGATTTTTACGAGATTGTGAAACTTCAGTAGGAGTTCTTCCAGTTGAAAAAAAAAAAACAATCTCCTCTTAATATAAGGGGATATGGTGATTGAATGGGAATGGGTCCCACAGACTCATGGGTTTGAATGCTTGATCACAAGGGAGTGA
This sequence comes from Microtus ochrogaster, assembly GCF_000317375.1. NCBI lineage: Eukaryota > Metazoa > Chordata > Mammalia > Rodentia > Cricetidae > Microtus > Microtus ochrogaster. The sequence continues at coordinate 91,121,653 of NC_022010.1, forward strand.
AACTACTAGGAGGTGTGATCTTGTGAACATAACTATGGCCTTGTTGGAGGAGGTGTGCCTAGGACCTTGAGGCTTCAAATCTTCCAGAGTCTTTTTGTATCTTCCGACTTCCTGAGGTTTAGGGTATAATCCTCTCAGCAACCTCTCCAGTACCATACCTGTCTGCTCACTTTCTGCTTCCTGCCATGATTAAAATGATCTAAACCTCTGAATTGTACACTATTTCCAGCTAAGTGTTTCTTTTGTAAGAGTTGCTTTAGTCATGGTTTCTCTTCACAGTAAAACAACACTGACTAAAACAGGAAACATCTTAATATTCTAAACTTTAGGGGAAAAATAGACAATCTACATAGCTGTAAAACACAAATCTCCCCTGCAAAAAGGATGATTATTTGTGCCTGGGTCAGATTTATAAGCCTAAGGAAAAATATAAGGAATTCTAACTCTTTTTGCAGAAAGATATATAAAAAGAACACAAATTTAAAGTAAAAAAAACTGATTCTATTTCAATTTTCTAAATTATTAAAAAATACACTAAATTCTATAGAAAAAAGTATGTAGAATTTTTAAAAAGAGATGTATGTTCATTAATCCTGATATTATATTTTATGAGGATATTTTCATATAAGCATACAAATCCAATATATTTTAAACATATATTGCTTTACATGATTATCTTTATCTCTACTCATTTCTTCCCATTTGTTTCTTTTGTTTCCCTAAAGAGCTTTGCTTCCACCTTTGAGTAAAGTAAATATACATTATTTTATGAATCTACATAACATGAAAAGAAAAGAATATATTTACCTTTCTGAGAATAACAATTACTTTAATGTGATATCTCTAGCTGAATATTTTGAATTTCTTTCAAAAATATAACTGTCCTTCTTTGAAAAATTGAATGTTTAACTTTTTATAATTTAAAAGGAATCAAAAATCAAATGTTTCATATTGCATCATTTTATAACCTTAAATTCAGTTATCTCTTCATTACCACAGCACCATTTTGAGCATTGTTTCTCTAATTTCTCATCTTGTACATTTTTTGCTTCCATAAAACCCATGCATCATACAAATCATTTCTTTAATTTTTTTGATATTACAATGTAATCTCATTTTCCCTTTATTTTCTTTCCTCAAACCTTCTCATATAACTCTTTTTGGTCTCTTTAAAAATTCATGGGATTTATTAATTTTTGTTACACATACATGTGAATATTCATAAATATATAAATACATGCTTTTTGTCTTTATAACATTACTTGCATGTATATTTAATGGACTGACTATTGGAATGGAAGCAAACAACAATTTTTATAGAGCTATGCTACCTCTAAACCACAATTACAACCACCGCACCATGCTGTCCCCATCAGGGAAAAGAAGTGGCACCTATATGTTGACGGAAACCAAAAACTCCTTAATATCCAATTGATAAAATATTTGCTCAACAGAGAAAAAGCATGCCTGGAAATGAAACTACTACTCAGGACCACTGAAGTTATGGATCTTGGAGAAGTGCTGCGCACTGCGCCCCCCGTCTGTGTTCTATGTGTTACAACACAGCTCGCTAGCTTCGGGCAAAGGGCTGGAGGTTGAAATATACAAACACACACAGAAACAGACAGACATAGGGATGTCTAATCAGTGGTAAGATACCCTTTATTTCATAGCATTTCATGGAGGTTTAAATAACCAGCAGTCAAGTGGGCCAACAGGTGAAAACTCCATCCTCTGATCTTCAAGGCACAGCTTTTAGTAACTCCAATCAGAAGAATTCAGGGAAGAGCAGCTGAAGGCAAGGACTCCAACTGGTCCCAACAGAGAAGAACCTACAATCCTCACTTAATTCAACCAGAATAATCCTTAATTACATTCTGAATATTTGTCTTTTATCCATCAATATATAAAGTCCTCATACCTCCTCAGGAAACTTCTCTTTGCAGCAGAAGTTAACAATTACAAAACAAAATAACCATTCAAAATGCAGAATTATGGAGCCCAACCACAAGGAATATCTACGAAACAACTATAGTACATAAATTTGAGTAAGAGAGCATTTCAGAAGAAGGGGTAAAATATTGCAAGTGGATCGGGGTATTTGTTGTGAGACTGTGTCTAAATGTCTAAATCTCAACCTATAAATTCTCAAAGACATGACTGCGTAGTCATGAGTTGAACCAGTCCCACAATACTAGACACAGTCAGATGTATAGACAGAAGCCCAGGAGGCCTCTGTCCTACACAGAGAACTAAAAACAAGTAAAGAATTGTGAGACAGGAAGAAATAGTCTTCGCAAGAAAAGACCATCCAATTTTTATATAATATTTTGTCCATTTTTTAATATCTAACATCTCAGTAATAAGTGAGTCTTATGATGTAAGCAGACATTTCTGAAAATAATAAGAAAAATGGTCAATAAAATTCACTGGATATTGAAATGCAAATAAAGCAAAATTGAAATCCCTACTCACTTCAAACAGAGTGGCAATTATTAAGAAATAAAATAATGAATCAAGAAAGGTTGTAGAATAAACAGAGCTCTATAAACAGCTAGTGGAAATGATAACCAGTACAAGTACTGAAAATATCAGAGTGAAGCTTTCTAAAACAAATGAAATAGATTCATCATAAGACTTGATTATGCAAGTTTTGGGTATTCATCATAAGAATTCTAAGTAAATATTATAACAGAAGTACTTTTTAAATTAACTTTATTGACATACGATTCTCAATAACTAAATTAATGAATCATCCTCTTTGCCTATCAACAGAGGACTAGATGTTTAGGTATTTTGGAAAGTTTGCAGAAGGCATATGTTTCCTTTAGAATACAAGTACTGAGATAATATTTTTGTATTTTCTCATTACAAACTCATTACAAATTTTAAATTGATTAAACATTAAATTTAATTACATTAAAGCTACAATACTGGGCAGGTGTTCTCAGCAAAACAATATATGTAGAGATGTGATGAGTTCCATGGTAATTATGGGAAACTCTCAGGAGTCTACTTGTCAACAATATACTATTCCAGAGTATTTTGTTGTATTTTCTCAATCATCTTAAATTAAGCTGTAATAAGTATATCTTGGGAGATTTTTTTTTAAATAAGATAGATAATTATCCTCTAAGTAAATAACATGAATGTATCTTAAAAATAAATCATAAGAAAATATTTTTTGTTATTTTATTTAGTTCTTAATTTGAAATTGAGATAGTGAGAAGGCAGAGAAATAATATAAAAGTTCATTCAAATGGCTGAACTTATTAAAGCTACAAACATTATTTATATCTTTTGCATGTCATAAAATATTATTTATGGATAACAAGGACAATTTTTATTTTAAGAGAGAACATAGTTCTTTGTTTATAACTGACACTTCCTGAGCTAAAAAATACTGGGATGGGGAGAAGCAATATTCCCCTGGGAAGAGATCATCAGTTGTTTACCCAATACCAAGTGGTCAGCACTGAAAACATATATACAATTTATTTATGTATTTAGAAATATGTATCAACAGCTGAAGCAAAAGAGGCCATATATTTTAAAGAGAATAAAAGGTAAGTATAAAGGAATATGTGGAGGGGAGAGAAATGATGGAGCTATGTTTTTAATCTTATAATATAAATATATTTTTAAACAGAACAAAATAAATAAAATTATAACTGTAGTCATTCTGCTGGAGAAAGTCTGAAAATGATGATACTTAAAAAACCTACCTGAGAATTTCATATGCTTATCAGAACTCTAGGAGAAATTCAGTGCTGAGCAAAGCCAAATACAGCCTGAGGATACAAGGTTAAAACTTATCAAGACTTTTCATTACTTTTGCACTTTACCACTTTGACATGTAAAAGTGATTTTTTGAGATTATAGATATTAATAAGGAGTCTTTGACATGACTTAAATCTTGACATTAGAAGAATCACATTGTTTTTATTAAAACAATACTTGTTTTACTATTTTAGTAAGTTTTTCCTAATGACTAATTTCTGATACTGTGTACATTCCAGGACACAATGCTACTGCTACTTTTTGTTATTACCTACTCTTATTTCTTTCTTTGAATATTCGTGTTTCTTAGATTTGATGTTTAAATATATACTTCATAATGTTTAAGACAATTAATTTAATGAAACATATAGCCCTCCATTTCACACTTTCCTGTTGTGTAACCCTAGTGAGATAGCTGCTATTGGTTTAGAGATCACGAAAACAAGTGGTAGAGTGTCCTTTTGTTAGATCTCCTCAGATTTTCATTGCCAGTGTCAATAGTCACTGATGATCTTAAACTTGACTCTTTCACAAAAGCGAGGCAATGTGAGTCTGTGTGTGTGTGCATACTATGTGTGTGTTTGTGTGCATATTTGGCAGATTTCACCATGGTATATTTGTCTCCCTATGTTCAACTCTTTTAAATGAAGTTGCTAAGTAGATCTCATTTTTAATACAGGGATGGGCCAGTATATTCATAAGACATGTTAATTAACCCTCCACAAACGTCTATATGTCTATACATGTTTTTTTCTATTCTATACATTCTTAAGTAAAAATCCAATGATTTTCTTATTTTTAATACAGTATACTCAAATATAAATGAAAGCAAAAATATATCATGCTAATTTTAACAAAAGAATATTTACATATATCCAAAATAGATGTGTTTCCATTTATCAGATTCTTTTCACTTACACACTTTTTAGTAAATAGCAGATGTTTTGTTTCATCTCTAAATGATCAGAAATTGTTATATCTTTTGCATGAATCATTTATATAAAGATCAACAATTTAACATTATAGGCTATTATTTTTGTTATATCCATATGTTCCTAACTGCTCACAGAAAAGGAACAAGCACCCAAATAAATAAATAAATAAATCAATAAGCGAACAAACAAAATTTTAATAGGCAAAGATGAGCTTTTTCTCGGATTCTCAAGAGTGGAAATTAATCCTAAATATGCTGATAAATAAATTAAGTTAGCTATGTTGTTTTCAAGATTGAAACATCTCAGACCTCAACAAAAAAACTTTGCTATTAGAAAAAAGAAAAAAAAAGCATCAGGATGCAATTAGCTTAATTAGTCTAATTGAAGAAAAAAAACATTATTACTCTTGGTCAAATTCTGGTGCTTTTTTTTTTTTTTTTGCAAGTTAAAAAAATCCATACCACTTACAGAGGAAATTTGATTAAAATGCTACAGTACAATGGACACTTCAACGGTTTTCTTTAGGTCAATATTAAACTTGAATTCATTACAGTCAGGGAGCCAAGAAAGTCAGATTTAATACCTCCCAAAATATACTGAAGATCCTAGGTTTATCTTCATATAAAAGTTGAAACTTCGTGGTTTTCATTAATATAATGTATTGCGGATCACATATGTTAAGTGTTGGCAGAACTTAGGATATTGGAGTGTATCTCACTGAAGGACATTCATCCTCAAAATTCTCTTGTGGTTTGCATTCCTTAATATCTTCACTTAAACATTTCAGAGAAGGCAATAGCTTACAGAAACTTGGTTGTCAAGATGTGAGTGGGGAAAACTGAAATTTTGATAGTAAATAATAGGTCAGCAAAATGGAGATAACAGAATGCATAATGTTTACAATGAACAATAGAATGTAGGCATCTGAGCTCCATCATTTGAGCAGAGTTTGTACCTAAAATTGTATAATGTCCTTCTCAAACATATATGATGTCTGAATCCTATTTAGGTTATACATGATGAGTCTCTGGGTCACTCTTGTCTATATTGATGTTTTTGCTCTCTATTATATAGAGGATAACTGATCATTAAAATAACATGATCATGTATACATAAAAATATATCTGTATTAAGAATTTCCCTGATATTCACGATACATATGCATTTTGATTTTGGAGGGTGTTATGGAAGGGTTTCTTTGTTTAACAGCTCTTGCTACCCTTAGACTCACTTGAAATTGCAGGATGGCCTTTAACTAACAGATAACCACCTGCCTCTGATTCTGGAATGCTGGAATTAAAGTCATTTATCATCACTGCCAAGTTTCTGATTTATATTTTAATCAAGAAAATATGTTTGAAATTGTCACTCAAGTGTAGACTGGATTGCCTTGTCACTCAGGAGGCTCATGCAGAAGAGTAGCCATAAATTTGGAGATATCTTGGTCTACATAGTTATTCCAAGCTCACCTTAACTACAAATTAAATTCTTGTCCCCAAAGCAGATAAATTAAATTTCAACAGGAAAAACAAATGAATTTCAAGCAAAAATGGTTTACTATGTTTTGCTCAATGATCACCTGAAACAGTTCAAAAGAAATGTTTTCTATTTCTTATATGGGTCTTTGGTGAAACCATATCATAATTTAATTGATTATTATGATGTGGAAAGTCCTTCTGTATATGTGTTGCTTTTATTGGATGATGAATAAAGCTGTTTTAGTCAATGGATTAGCAGAGTATAGCCAGTAGGGAAATCCGAACAGAGATATATAGAGACCATAGGCAGAATCAGAGAGATGCCACATAGCATTGTAGAAATTAGCTAGGCAAGGAAAATTACACTGAATACTGGATGGGAGAAGACAGAGAAGGGAGAAGCCATGTTTCCCCACTGGAGAGAGATGTTGCTGGAACTTTAGCCAATAACCCACAGCCATGTGGAGTTACACAGATTAATGGAGAATGGTTAAATTAAGATGTAAGAGTTAGCCAATAAGAAGTTAGAGCTAATGGGCCAAGCAGTGATTAAATAATATGGTTTCTGTGTGATTATTTTGGTGATAAGTGTCTGGGAACTAAATGACGGCCTCCTTACAACATACTATTTATTTCTAGTACATAGAAATATATGAAAAACAATCAAGAGAGGTTTAAAGGGAAAAAAAAAGAATGGTCAATACCGCAGAAGGAGAACTTTCAGGAAAGATGATCTAAGGTGAAAAGATGTGAATTTGAGAAAGCTCAGCAAGAAACCCATGAATGCTGTGGATCTAGGTAGGGAAGAACTACCTTTCAAACTTTATGTATTACAAAAACCATGATTAACAAGAATTTTATTTTTACTTGTTACTAAGCATTTTCAATAGTTATTTAGTTAACTTTTTGTCTATCCATCTTTATTTATTATTTATTTTTGCTTTTCAGTTTTGGAATAGCTGAAGTTTGAAAGTAAAGCAAGGTGTGAAAACAAATGGGCCCAACATCTTTGCAGAAATGTTACATAACAATAGCATGAACATTTTGGAGCAATGTGCTAATAACTTCAGCTGCACACTTAAAATAGTGCACAATGTTGTTCTCTCTTAAAAATATGCCTATTAGTGACTATTTAAGTTAGAATAACTTGAGATAAATATGGGCTTTGAGTAAGCTCCACATTCAAATACCAACATGTTGTAAATGACATGACTAAGATTTAATCTTCTTATCTAGTGTCTTACACCATGAGTGGATTTCACTGTAACCCAGCATAAATACCTTTCTCAATCCATAGTTGTGACACACCACACATGTCTTTGCTCTATGTGCCACCATACAGTTTGTGAACCAGTCAAGAGACTGGAGATTGAAACTCACAAAGACACACAGACATACAGTTCATCCTTGATGCCAAAATCCTTGAATCAGGAATGCCCCCAATATATAGGGATTCTTAACTGATAGCCATGCCCCAGCCAAAGGCATCAGAAACTATTCAACTGCCATCAGGAACTCCTGAGGATCTCATGCCCAGAGCAGCTGCAAGCTGTCTCAGAGCAGAGGAAAACAAGTTGATTACAAGAAATTCAGGATCTGGGGGTTCACAGCTCCCAACATGTAGTAATAATAGATCTATTTCTAATAGGAGTCAATGATTTAGATGATGAAACCAAAGTAGAGAAATCAAGAAGTGAGTATCAAAACAAATTAATGTCATACATAGTCTCTGAGTGAACACAACTGAAGGTGCATTTTGACTCAAATGACACAACCATAGAAGTTATGAATATTTGTGACATTGTTTAAAAGACTATCCCTGAATAGTAAAGGCAATTCAAAAACAAATTGAAGGATGGAGCCATTTTTTCTGCAAACTTGAAAGTTAAATCTAATTGTGCAAAATAACTATATATATTACTTGTGATGTCAGTTGTGGTGTGCTATACCATCCTGATAATTTTTATTCCTGATTTACATAACTTCAATTGTTCCTATTCAACAATATCTTATGTATTTGCATAGTGAGTTCTGTATTTTTAAAGAAAAGACTAAAAATTGATGTATGTTGGAGCCTGATAGGCAAGCATATGTAGAGTTTCATTGCTGAGAAAAAAGTTAAAATCTTGTAAAGCTATACTATCTTACATGATGCAGTGAAAATGCAAGGATGCAAGTTCCTTCTGATCAGCTATAGAGAAGGCCTTTCCTAAATCCTGTGCCTCTCTGGTTTATCCATAATAAAACACATAAACTACAGTACACATGTGTGATGTTGTTTCTCGCTTTAAATAATTCTATTTAATACAAAAGTCAACAAAAGTCATTAGGAAAGAGGGTCAATCAAACATTTCTTGAGAAGCAGACAATTCACAGAAGTCAGCGTCCTCAGCTACAGACAGAAATCATTCCAGTGATGTCAATGACTAGTGAAACTGAGCCCTTTGTTGAGAGAACAGTGAACTCCATATTACAATCCTCAGAGTTCACTGAAAATATTTTTAAAATAAAAATTTAAAGTAACTTGTTAGACCCCATAGTAGAATCCATACACTTTTAACATTTCCACACTTTCAGGAATATATTTATCATCAGATTTCCCTGGTTTCTTTAAAAATGATATAAAACATAGTATGAGCCCTGAAATGAACTGTTTAGACAGGAAATCTCAGTTCTGAGCTACAGTTCTGTGTGCTGTTACTATGTTACCAAGTGTCTCTTTGTTCTAAAAATGAAAAATTCTCCTGAGCAATGTATACTGATTTTTATCAATAACTTTGCTTGCACAGAGGCCATCACACATAGCCACTCTGATAAAAATCATTTATGGAGACAGAGAACAGTCCTTCCTCCAGACACAAAATAGAAAAAAAATGATTTGTACCACGTGAAGAGGAGAAAACTAAAACTATCAGATGTTTCTGAAAAAGACTAGACAATACCTGAAAACAATGTGGAATAAACACACCAAGTATGATTTTACAATCTACTGCAATAAAGAAGCAACCTAAAGACGTTGTCCGCATATGAATGGTTTAAATACATAGAGGAGAGTAATGTGACACAGAAACCTTTAAATACATGTTATAGTATGTCCCATAGAAAGCAAATAAAATGACACTTATGTATCAGGATATTAGTATCATCCAGGAATTAGGTTTTAAAGAAATTATTATGTTTATTTATTACAAATAAACTCAGGACTTGAAAGAAATAAAGAATAAAGATGTACTGACATGGATATCTATGAAAACATGATAAAAAATTCTGACACCAAATCTTTCTTTTAATTTTCAGTAATATTCCAGTCATCTTACCAAGCCTTGATAAATACCTATAACACATTTTTTTTCTGAAATACTTTTAGTTAATGGGTTACTTGACATCACTAAGGAATATGTACACATTTTTGTTTATTATTATTTTTACCTTTAGGCCCACAAAAATCCAAATTTTCTCTATAAATTCCATTTATACTTAATTATTTTTTCCATCATGGTAAGTCTTTATTGACAGTACAATATTATTGAAACATGTGCTAAAAATAAAACATAAGTCACAAAATGAATAATGTTGTCATTAACTTTGGATAAATTTATAGTCAGAATCCTTTCCCAGAAGCTGAAAGCTAGATTTAAATTCTGTTTACAAGGAATTTACAACTGGTCAAAACACTACTGACTTTTCCTTCCCAATATTATGTGTAGAATTCCCAGCCCTGTGAAACCTAGAGTGTAGGGAGGAAGCATCCAGCTTGATTTCCCTATATCTTCCAATCAAAGTATGACGTGTTCTTCACCAAGAGGCTCTTATCATCTAGTTCTGTTAAACAGTCAAGCAAGAGTATAAAAGCTTGTGTCATCTGGTTGGTAGTTGTATTTAATTGAGTTATGAAGTATGGTGTTTTTATTCGAGTTTTTCATATTCCCTTCAGTTGGGTTAATGTTACTCCTTTCTTTATTCTTACCTGTTCATCCACTTCACTCCTTCTGCCCCCAGTATTGCAGCTTTCTATAAGTTTATTAACTATAATACAAATCTGCCAGAGAAATATAGCAATCATGGCATGGCTGTTATAGAGGTAACCAATTACTCTCTGCTTTGTCTTCATATCTGCTTCAAAAAAGAAATACATTGCTGGCATTGAGAACACATCTGGGAAAGTAGAGGCTCTAGTGAATAGCTTACTGATATTGTCTACCTAAATTTTGTGTGCTATCCTCAGATTATGAATGTTTAACCACACAGAAAATAGCACATTTAGCCTTAATCATAGAAACCTCTTTTATGAGTTATAAAAGATAGTGACTATAAGAACCTGTGACTGCTATAGATGTTGAGAACAGGTAACAGTAGTATGCTCAAGCCATAAAGATGACATGAATACTACTTTCTTTAAGATTCTGAAAACGATATGGAATAGAGGGTGGAAAGAATGCTAAAAGTCAGAATTTAGGAAGAAGGGCTACAAAGTGTCATTCTCTGAGTCAAATACAATCACTGTAAACATGAAGTCAATTCATTTAGTCTTTCCTACACTAAGCCTTGAAACAAATACACCTGTCCACAATCAGCTGTAGGAAGACACTCAAGAGGCACCTTTAACTATACCTAAAAACAAAACACAAGAATACTGACAGATTCTTTGAAATGGTAGCTATTGTTTTTTTTAATTTATTTATTTATTAAAGATTTCTGTCTCTTCCCTGCCGCCGCCTCTCATTTCCCTCCCCGTCCCCAATCAAGTCCCCCTCCCTATTCAGCCCAAAGAGTGATCAGGGTTCCCTGCCCTGTGGGAAGTCCAAGGACCACCCACCTCCATCCAGGTATAGTAAGGTGAGCATCCAAACTGCCTAGGCTCCCACAAAGCCAGTACGTGCAGTAGGATCAAAACCCATTGCCATTGTTCTTGAGTTCTCAGTGGTCCTCATTGTCCGCTATGTTCAGCAAGTCTGGTTTTATCCCAGGCTTTTTCAGACCCAGGCCAGCTGGCCTTGGTGAGTTCCCCATAGAACATCCCCATTGTCTCAGTGTGTGGGTGCACCCCTCAGCAGTAAAAAACAAGGACTTCTTGAATTTTGCATACAAATGGATGGAGATAGAAAACGCTATCCTGAGTGAGGTAAGTCAGAACCAAAAAGAGGAGCATGGGATGTACTCACCCATATTTGGTTTCTAGCCATAAATAAAGGACATTGAGCCTATAATTCATGATCCTAGAGAAGCTAAATAAGAAGAAGAACCCAAAGAAAAACATACAGGCATCCTCCTGAATATTAACCTTCATCAGGCGATGAAAGGAGACAGAGATAGAGACCCACATTGGAGCACCAGACAGAAATCTCAAGGTCCAAATCAGGAGCAGAAGGAGAGAGAGCATGAAAAAGAAATGGTAGCTATTGTGACTGAAGCCACTACCCTAAGACCACCAAACTTCAGTAGGTAAGCCCAAATCTAATTCAAATAATGGCCCTAATTCATTTGGTGCCAAAACAAAGAAAAGAAAATATTAATATTCAGAAGGACCTGTGGAAAGGAGTAGATAGAGGGCAAGGTTAATCAGAATGAAAGGTTACATAAAAAATACAAAAAAATATTTTTACAAGTTTTTCATATGTTATCTATGTCATCTTCATTATAACACTTTAAAATAGGTCCCTCTTGCAATCGCAAGATATACAACTTTCATGGCTCTATTTCATGAGCAGACACCATCATTCAAAGTGGAAGTTTCACTGTGCATGTAAATGAACAGAATATCTGGTAATTCCCTTTCTTAGTGTCTCACTGGCAACATAATCTATTCTGAAGTTTATACTGAAGAACAGTAGTGGCCAATGAAAATAATGCCATGATAACTTACTGTTTTTTAGATCAGCCATTGAGTAAAAAATGATAAAAGTAACAATTAAGCTCTAGAGAAAAACTTTTGATGTTTTAATTTTGGTTTAGATAAACAAAATGATGAACTAGAATTCTTGAAAGTAAAAACTGACCATTGAAATGATAAATTTTAAGCCTTAGAATCCTATCCTATTAACCCATTTGGATTTATTGGCTAACATTATTTGGGAAGTCCTTCTGTATGTGTCCCTTTTATTGGTTAATGAATAAAACTCCATCAGCCAATGACTTTTCAGAGTAAAGTAGGTGGGAAATCCAAACAGAGATACAGAAGGAGAGTAGGCAGAGTCAAGGAGATGTCATGTAGCTGCCAAAGGGGACAAACACAGAAACCTTGCCCTGTAAGCTCCAGCCTCACAGCAGTACACAGGTTAATAGACATGGCTTAATTTAAGATATACGAGCTAGCTAGAAATACATCTAAGCTGGTGGCCAAACAATGTTGCAATTAATATAGTTTCTTTGTGATTATTCAGGTCTTGTCAGCCAGAAAAGAATGAGAAGTCTCCATTTTAACTAGAATTTCCTTGAATTTGACAAATAATCAAAACAAATAAATGAAACTGTTGACCTCTCTCCATATCCTAAGTGTCCAGCTTATCAAATATCAGAAACATTTACAGGATTCCCCAAACTTCAAGCAAAGCACTGATAATTCTACCAATGTCCATTTACTTTAAGAATATACCCAAATTTTAGTAAAATGCCAGAACTATACTACGCTGGAAAAAAATTTTATGATCAAACAAGTAGGTGATAAAACTATTTTCTTGATCAGGTCTCATACAAAAACTCAGACGACATTGTTTGTCCAAACAATAAAACAGAAAGAAATCTCAATTTTGTTGAACTGTTCCATAAAAATTGTCACTTATCCATAAAAGTAACAGTAAAAAATATTGCCTCTCAAACCTATTTGTTATTACTGTATGTGATACATAGAAAAATAATGGAAGCCCAGCAATGGCTTTACCAAGGGATGTGTGGAGAATGCCAATTAAACAAGAACAGGGTGGAAGTCAGGGTTTTCTATCCATACACATCCACAGAGGAATCTAGTTATATACAGATAATTTCCGAGAAATATAGACAAGGAATCAGTAAAGGTAACAAAAATAAAATGCATGTAAATGATTTAGTGTAGTAAAGATTCCTAAGTCATCCAAATATAACAAATAAGCATGTGAATCAATGAAGTAAGTGGAACACGTTAAACTCAAAACATAGAAAAACACAGAAATTGGTAACAAAAAGTATACAGAGTTGTTAAAATAGAGTAAAGGCCACAAACCTGTAACATTGAGAAAAGCTGTGAAAGTCAGGAAGGGAGATGTTCTGCTAAAACCCCCAGAGGGAGAAAGCCTGGCAGGAACATTACTTTCCACTAATTAAAGTGCCTCCAGACTTCTGGCCCATGGGATCCTCAAGGAATAAGTGTGTGATGTTTTAATGCATTGAGTTTGCTAGAAGAATAGCAGCAATCTAAAGCTAATGATCAGAAGCCTGAAGAGCTCGAGAAAATGACAGTACAAACTCTTACCCAATCTGTAAGCTTAAGCCACTTTTAAATCTATCACACACTACTGAACAGATGTATCCAGGTGAGGAAGAAACTAGGAAGGTGGAAAGAAATCACCAATTTGTCTTTGTACAGTAATTCTCATAGGACTCCCAGGCAAAGATCTATGAGTCATTACTTTATTACACAGAACTTAAGGAAGGAGAAGTTTCAAACCTTTGAAGAATCAATGGACATATTTCAGTGCACATCTGAAGATAAATGTGCTTAAGACTTCCTTACTGGAGTGACTAGAAGTGAATATCAGGGTCAAGTTTAAGTGGGTTAGAGATTTACACCACTTTGAAATTTTGTATTAAGCTATATAGCCCATCAGAATTTGATTTAATTCCACACCCTGGAATTATGAAAACATGCAGAACACAGTGACTGATAGTTATTGTGGGATGTTGTCTTTGGAGTATAATATGGCCACTGCCTTATTGGACTTGTGGTTTCTTTGATTACCTGAAAAATATGAACAAGATTGAGTTAATTAATTTTCCTTCAGTGGCCAAGGGAGTGTTTCCTAAGACCATGCCTTTCTCCAAGGATGTGTAGACATTTAGAAGGTGCTGAGGCACAGAGCAAGTAGTGATTTTTTTTCTTCCATCAGTGGGGTAGTCTCTCCTAAATTGCCATGAATAGTCCCTCACAAACTTTCCTTTTAAGTAACCCTAATTAAAATAATTGTTCAATCAAGATAGACTTGAAAAGTTTAATTCTCCAGTCCATCATTAGTACTCTATATTTAGTAAGTAGATATGTGTTCATTTCTTCTCAGTAAAAGTTTGCACAACAATTAGGTACTCAGGATATTTATGTAGAAGCTTCTATATTTTCTACTTTGTTAGAAAGAAAAGATCAAACCAACAATTTCTGATGCTTAGAAAGTTTCAAGGTTTATTCAGATGTCCACATAAAAATGATCATTGTAACTAACTAAATACAAGAATCCCTTCTCTATTATGAATAAGATATTGCATGAATTAACATCATTTTCCCAGGGAAATAAAGCTTACTTTTGTATAATTTTATCGCAAATATATTCACCCTATCATGAAATCAAAGTAAGATGCTATATTTAAAATACAATTTTATTTAAAAAAGATAAATGGAAAGAAGCAAAATTTTGGAGCACTCAGAAAGAAAATTTTCTATAGAAAGTGAGCAATTAAGATAGTATCCATCAGGCCCTGGAGCATCTGAGATAAAACTCCCCCGGAAGTGTTATATATTATGATAAAAGGAAGTTACAGGCAATTTTTGTCAAGGAGGAAAGCAACTTACTGTTCTACCAAGCTATGATGCCTGTGTGCCTATAACAACCATCATAACACAATTCTGGCACCTAAGGCTCATAGTTCATAATGGAAGAGGGAGAAAAAAAAGATTGGAAGAGCTGAAGAAATGGGAAATTTTCTGTGAGACTGAGTCTCCTAGAAATGTCATTCATTACACCCTTCAAGTCTGATCAGTATGTTAATCTAAAACTTAAACAAGGCCTGTATAAGCAGACATTCTATCTTGGAATGGAGATTTGTCATGGGCTTCAATATTGCACAATGAACTACTAACAACTAAGAAATGTGATACTGATTTTTTGGAGTTGATCTTATATCCTCCCACATTACTAAAGGAGTTTATCAGCTGTAGGAGTTCTTTGGTAGAGTTTTTGGGGTCGCTTATGTATACTATCATATCATCTGCAAATAACAAAAGCTTAACTTCTTTTCCAATACGAATCCCCTTGATCCACTTATGTTGTCTTATTGCTATTGTTAGAACTTCAAGCACTATATTGAAGAGGTATGGAGAGAGTGGACATCCTTGTCGTGTTCCTGATTTTAGTAGGATGGCTTTGAGTTTCTCTCCGTTTAATTTGATGTTAGCTGTCAGCTTGCTGTAAATAGCTTTTATTATATTTAGGTATGACCCTTGTATCCCTAATCTCTCCAAGACCTTTATCATAAAGGGGTGTTGAATCCTAGAAAAGCTAAATAAGAAGGTGAATCCAAAGACAAACATATAGACATCCTCTTGAATATTAACCTTCATCAGGCGATGAAAGGAGACAGAGACAGAGACCTACATTGGAGCACCAGACAGAAATCTCAAGGTCCAAATGAGGTCCAGAAAGAGAGGGAGCACGAACAAGGAACTCAGGTCCGCGAGGCATATACCCACACACTGAGACAATGGGGATGTTCTATGGGGAACTCACCAAGGCCAGCTGGCCTGGGGCTGAAAAAGCCTGGGATAAAACCAGACTTGCTGAACATAGCGGACAATGAGGACTACTGAGAACTCAAGAACAATGGCAATGGGTTTTTGATCCTACTGCATGTACTGGCTTTGGGGCAGCCTAGGCAGTTTGGATGCTCACCTTACTAAACCTGGATGGAGGTGGGCGGTCCTTGGACTTCCCACAGGGCAGGGAACCCTGATTGCTCTTTGAGCTGATGAGGGAGGGGGACTTGATCGGGGGAGGGGGAGGGAAATGGGAGGCGGTGGCGGGGAGGAGGCAGAAATCTTTTATAAATAAATAAAATTAAAAAAAAAAGAAATGTGATAATGAAACTAAGTCTTCCTGAGAAAAAAGCTTCCCAATTCACTATCCAATACCAAAAAGCTAGCCCAGAAATCACATGCATACAAGTAACATTATACTGATTGAGCAAGTATCATTTATTATTTTAGGAATTTTTTCTCTCTGCCTCTCTTTTACACACACACACACACACACACACACACACACACACTTACATAGATCAATAAAATTAATAGTAGAAATGAATTTGAGAGAAAGTGGGGAGAGCATAAATGGGAAAAGTTGGAATGATGGAGTTTATGTAATTATATTTTAATTTCAAAGACACTATTTATAATTCATATCTATTGAAGTTGACATACAGTCTTCTGTGGTCACTTCTCCTTGAGTGTGAATAGGACCTGTGATTTTTTTCCTAGCAGAATATGGGAAGATTGTCATGGTGTAATTACTTAAAAGCACAAGACTACACTGTGCTACAATTGTTCTACACAATCTATTTCCCTTACTGAATATGAAAAAGGAAACTCTAGGATGTGACACATTTTTGAAATAGTCAAATGCAGAAGTTCAAGGAGTTATCTTGCCACAAGTCAGAGGGAAAAGAGAGCTTTTCATTCACAATCTTCAAGTGTAAGATGAAAGAGTGCTTCTAATTACTTGTTGAAATTAAATGACTTTGAGCCTTAAAAACCTCTACTTTTTCTCACCAGCCTGGAGATCACAGCTGCACAGGGGAGAACCATCGACTTCAGAGAATTTCACAATAATGCATGCCTACTTTTTCATACTGTTACATTTGTGGAGATATGGAAACAAATCAATCAATAGAATAATGAAAACCAAATCTGCCAAAGATAAAGGGACCTGAAATATTCTTAAAGATTAAAAGATGTAGTAGTCATAGTGATGAAAAGTTTAAAGAAATCTTTATGAAATTTTAGATAGTGAACATATTCATCTTGTTAGTCTTTATATTTTCACTGCAACCATAAATTTAGAGATTTTAATTCAAGCACAGATAACCTGAACTAATGAACATACTATAAAAAGTATACTATGAAAAATAAAGAATATGTGCACATTTCTCAGTTTTTGTTAAGACATATGATAAGCATATTATTTTGCATTAATATTCGTACTCTAGATAAGAAATTGACATCCTGGTCTAGGTGACTTGGGCTACCAACTGGGATCACTGTGGGGCTACCAACTGGGATCACTGTGATATCCAGGCTATCCAGAGCTGAGTTGCTACCAAGGACAATGTCAGAGTCTATGGTCCAAACACAGCCGAAGTCTGTGGGGATATCCATGACCTATATTGACACCAAGGGGCACACCATCATTAGGTGTCAGAGCTACCACCTAGAATCATTTTATCACTGAAGTGGACTGAACTGCTACTGGGCCATACAGATCTGAGAGCCTGTGCTGGAACCTGAGATTACGGTGTTGTCTGGTCCTGGCTTGCTGCCAGGAACCAAGTCTGAGTCCATGATCTTCTTGAAGTCATAGTCTGTGGTGAGCTCCGTGGCTCCTCTTGCCACTGAACACGGCAAGGATAGAGGTGTGACGAGTTTGCCCCTCCCCTCATTGGCTACAGAACTAGGGAGAATTGGAGTTTCCCCTAACTAACTGTAGCTCTCAGAAGAGCAGGCCCTGCACCTTGCCTGGGCAATACAGTAGAACAGACACTGTTGACTGAATACAGGTGATACAACCTGCCAAATTAAAGAGACATCTGGCCCCACCCCTCATCTGCCATATGGTGGATTGGACAAGGGAGAACAGACCTCCATTCTCCTTGCCCTTACAATCTGTGGCTTGTAGGAGAGCTGTCCCTGAAGTCATGGGTGGGAGAATTGGAACTGCATCTCACCTGGGCAGCACAGTAGAGCTGATAATTTTAGCAGCGGTGTAGGTGAGTTGAATAGAGACCATGAGAGCAGGAGAGTTGACCCTCATGCCCATATATCTGCCATGTGATACTGTGGGTGACTGAAAGATGACCTACTCCCCACTACTTGCAAACTGAAGCAAGCAGGAGAGCTGGGCCCAGGGTCATGAGAGCAGGAGAAATGAGCCTGCCTCTCACCAACTACAGCAATAGGAGATGGGTACTTTTACCTCACCTGGGCAAAACAGCAGATCTGGCTCTCCTGGTAAGAATATGGGTGAGTTAGCCTCTAGGTTGTGAGGGCAAGAGAATTGTTTCTCCTCCTGTTGCCTGCTACATTAGATAAGTTAGCTGGGGAAATATTGTAGAGTTTGCCTGGTAGTAACAATTAGGGAATGCTGTCAGGCTGTCGGACCCATCTACAACTCAGATAGAAATAGGGTATGAGTAAGCCCACCCCAACATTCATCTCCTCTATGAACTACTGCAGTTTTTGAAGGGCCTGGACCTGCAATCCGAAGCTACAGGATCTCCATTTCCCAGAAGAACAGGATACCCAGGATGAGTCCAAGTGAGTGCCCGTTATCTTTAGGGTAGCAGAAGCCAGAGATCTCGAGCCAGACCAATAATCAATTGCAATGAACACTTAACAAGTAAAGATGGACAAATGGATATACTGTGTGACTCCCTGGGTCACACTACAGCTTCCATACTGAAATTTTTAAAATTTTCTATCTCTTTTCTTTCCTTTTTATTTTTATATTTTGTCTTTTTGTCTATACTTTCAAATTTTCTTTTGTTTTGAAGGAGAGGTTGCCAGGACAGAGGGCTAAGGCAAGTAAATGAGGAGATGAGGTACATTATATGAAATTAACAAAAAAATCAATAAAAAGTTGAAAAAAAAGAAACTGGTGTGTGTTGACTGAGGTTTCTGTCCCACATGGTCTTGCAGCCATTAAGTCCCAATGGACATTATATACAATATATATAATGTATATATATGTATATATAATGTATGTGTATAATATATATATATATAATGTAGATCTCTGGGTCTACATTAATTATAAACAGATTGGCCTATTAGCTCAGGCTTCTTAACTCTTATAACTTATATTAGCTTATAATTCTTGTCTGTGTTAGTCACGTGGCTTGGTACCTTTTCGGGAAGACAGCCACATCTTGCTTGCTCTGTGTCTGGCTTCCTCTGTGTCTGGATGATGAATGCAGACTGACTGTCTCTCTTCCTAGAATTCTCCTGTTCTCATTGCCCCCCGGCTCTACTTCCTGCCTGGCTATTGGCCAATCAGGGTTTATTTAAAATACAAAGTGACAAGTTACAGATGATTGTCTCATAGCAGGTGTGTTCTTAACCAGGAAGACTATATTTATCTCATGGTTTCAGTGTTTCTTAACATCAAGGATTCCTTTGTCTAAGGTTGAGCCATCCCGCAGCTTCCCATTAATTTAGGCAATGTTTAAGAAATAATATTTCTGAGATTTTTTTGGATGTAGTTTGTGTGTACATGTGTGTGTATGTGTGTATTCACATACATGCATGTCTTAGGGTTTTTCTTGCTCTAAAGAGATGCTATGGCCATAACATCTGTTATAAAGAAAACATTTAATTGAGGGTGGCTCACTTATAGTTTCAGAAGTTTATTCCATAGTAATCATTACGGGGAGAATAACAAATTGCAGGAAGACATAGTACTGGAGCTGAGAGTGCTACTTTTTGCAAGAAACAGTAAATTGACTTGACTGTCTCACTAAAGAAAGCTTGAGAAAAAAGAGACCTCAATGCCAGCCCCCACAGTGACACACTTGTCATTCCTTTTGAATCCATTTTCTTTTAAACCACCACACTATATATGTAACAACACTTAAAACAAGAACATGAACTTGAAATAGAATAAGGAGTGTGGGAGGGAGAAAAGAGAAAGGGGAAATGAAATATTTATATTCTAATTTTGAAAATTAAAAAAGTCAAAAAATATTCAGGAATTGAAAGCAGCATATTCTATACTATTGAATAACGTTTAACCCTATTATTGGGTAACACGTGATAACTTTCGGGCTTCCAACTGTGTACAAGGCCCATAGTGATTGTTGTAGTCATGCCACTTGAACCATGTAGCTATGTATGCTTTTGTTCCTAGGTGCTTTGTATTTAGAAAAGGGATGTATGTAAATGATGGTGAAACCTTGAATCAAAATCTAGGCTCTTATACTTCTGAAGCAAGGCCATGTCATCCACAGCAGAAAATTGTATAGCATACCTAAATCAGATTCTTAACTGTGGGCTTGTGTTCAGATACAACACCTGAAAGTGATTCACTAAATCATATGCAGCCAAGAAATAACAGATGAGCTGACATTAACTATACCCACAAAGGCCCAGGTCAAGTGAAGAAGAGATGCAATTAGGTACATGACAGAAATATAGGTCTTGGATTAGACAGGAGGTCTAGACACATCATCAATATAACAGGTAGCCAAATACTGTCATCAGTGGTTTACAATCAGCTCTACCACTATTATTGTCCATGGCTTCATGAGGGTTCTTCATAGGAGGATGATGAAAGGTCTACAGCCTTAAATGTAGGCCAGCCTAGTAAAGACGAGCTATACATAAGTTGCTATATCCACACTCAAGTCACCTTGAAAAAAAAACTCCCACTGTTCTATGTTGAATAACACATGCCATTATATCCTACAAAATAAAATAAAAGTGACACATGACAGTTATACAAGATTGAACTTCAGGCAATGAATTATGTACTGTGGATGGTTTGCTTCAGAAATTAAGTGGAAAATAAATACTATACATCTTATAAAATTTAGAGTAGTGTAGTCATGTGAATGAAATTGTAAAAATGTCCCAACTGATCATCTGTTTATCTTCTGCCCACAATCACCTGACATGATTAACAGAAAGAAGGATAATGATAGGATACCTCAACTGCTTAATCCACCACTACTGTCATGCCACCATGTGGACTGTAGTAAATCATTATAAATTAATCACAGATTCTGGGATGAAGAGGACCTACATAGTAATAACACCATGGTCCCACAATAGACTGATTAAGTGATTGTCACTGTCTACTGTTCATCTTCAGTGTCCTAACCCTATTCAAAGAATTATAGGCAATTAATGACTAATGACTGCTAAGAGAGGAAGAGTTAGCATCTCTGTCAGAGCCATGGAAATATATAACAGGTGACAAGTAGTGTTCAACAGGCTGACCTACCAGACAGATTCTCTGATGGGGAGCCCCACTTGGCACAGGTATGCAGTCACTGGCTGTAGATGGCTGTTTTGCTCTGTCTGTAATTTATCTCATGACTCACTTAATTTCTTCCCTAAGAATAGATTGTGTGATTATTTCAGGTCTGGGAAGCCAAGAAACAAATAGCCTCCACCTCCATACTAGAGACTTTTATTTAGTTTCAAATCTCCCAGTGATGGGAGGATGGGTCTTCAGAAGAGGCAGGGAATCTATTTAGAGATGCTAAATGAGGGTGAGAGAAAATTTGAAATCAACTGACATGGGGACAGAGCCTAACAAAAAATTAATGGAGAAAAATCATAAGGTCCAGAAAGTTCATTAATCTGAGAAACTTAAAATATACTCAAGACTTCCCACATCCCCAGGTTAGTTAAGCTATAAGAACCCTGGAGTAAATTATTCTATGGCATACTGAGATCCCAAACTCAAAAAGATGAACATGGCATGTACTCACTTATAATTGGTTTCTACCCATAAATAAAGGACATTGAGCCTATAATTTGTGATCCTAGAGAAGCTAAATAAGAAGGTGAACCGAAAGAAAAACATAGTTATCCTCCTGGATATTGGAAGTAGACAAGATTGCCGGGCAAAAATTGGGAAATTGGGGGTGGGATGGATGGGGGTAAGGGGAAATGGGGGAGAAAAAAGTGAGAAGGGGAGGATGGGGAGAGCTTGGGGGAATGGGATGGTTGGGATAATGGAAGGGTAGATATGGGAGCAGGGAAGTGTATTCCTCCAAGACATATGAAGAACTCCAGGGATGAAGGTTTTCAAAATGCTGTCCGTAGTCAGTGGATGCACTTTTCAGTAATGCAGATGATTTTGACTTGTCCATATTCCTGTCAGTAGTCACTCACATTCTCATATAAAGAACCACAATACACATTGTTTTAGCAATAAATTGCTATTTTCAGATGTTATTTGTCCCTATGTTAGACAAATAGGCATTTACATGTCTCCCCCACAGAATTCATACAGCCAAAGTTCACTCTTAACAAAAAAAAAAAGACAGAAATGATAAATGTGCAAATCAAAGAGGCAGAAGAAATAATTAACACTTCACATAGCCAGAAGTCGAAGACATGGGTGATTTTTTTATGTAGGTCTATTTTTCTATTCTTATGAGAAAGAATGATTTTTATTGACCTCGCCAAACTAATTACCTAATGGTGTGAGAATCAATGGCTTCACAACAAGATAACCACTTAGACTGGTCAATATGCTAATTGTACTGTTTCACTGTCCTTTGCAATGGTAATGACCAAGGCCAATTCCAACATTGAGAGGAAAGGTGTTATTTAGCTCACATATCTCAGTCATTTTCCATTATTCATAGATGTCAGGGCAGGAACAAGAGAATCTCTCTTTTATCCCTTTTATTCTGTTGGTTATGCTTGCCTCTGTAGTTCCCACTCATTTACCCAGGTTACAGTTACAATATTTATATGTACTTTATCTTTTATCATAACTAAGAAAAACTCTATAAATTCTTCAACTCCATCAAAGACCACAGAAGGATATAATATTACCTAAGTAAACAGGAAGTACATTGTAAGCAATGTGAAAGCTCTAGAAATGGCAGAGATACCGTGGTGCCTGGACAATCACCTAAAGTTCTTCTGAACCATTGGGACTACCAAACCATGCTTTTGTGTCTAGGATTCCTTTTTACACTTTCTCAGGTTTTACATGGATTTAGTACACCACATTGCTGTGTGAATTTGTTGTGGGGAGGGGGGAGGCTGATTGTTCATTCTAGCCACTGAGAACTGAAATAATCACACAGAAACTGTATTATTTAAATCACCATTTTGCCCATTAGCTCTAGCTTCTTATTGGCTAACTCTTACAACTTAATTTACCCCTTCTCCATCAGTCTGTGCATCACCATGAGGTTGTGGCCTATCAGCAAAATTTCAAAACATCTGTCTCCAGTGGCAGCTCTATGACTTTTCTCTAGACTCCTCCTTTTACCTTCCAGTCTTCTGTTTAGTTTTCCCTGCCCAGTACTGTTCCCCTATACCTCTGCTATAGGCCCAAAGCAATTTCTTTATTAACCAATGACATTTACAGCATACAGATGGGAATCCCACACCACAAACCACTGTCATTCATCTTATTTTTACTCCTTTCTTGTCTTTTTAAGTTAATGCTTGTTATTGGTTTGATTTACCCAAACATTTTTATATCAATCACTGAAAATGTATAATTCTTTTTATTATTAAACATATTTTGTTAACATGTCAGTTAGTTCCATTTCTTTTGAATCTGAAGCTCTGAACTGAAGTTTGAACAGAGTCAAAAAATAAAGAAAATTTTGTATCCTAGAAATAAAGGAAAAACATTTTGAGAGGATCAGTTGTCTTCTATTTCACGAATATCTCATGGCATAGACATGGAAGGGTAAAATAAAACAATGAAACAGCTTTGTTTGCTTATGTGCACACATAGAGAAAAGACTATCTTACACTATGTTTTAAATGAAGCTAAAGTGTTTTGAATCAAAGTCTGATTCCCAAAGCATATAATTTATATGTAAAGGAAGCTAACTAATTATATATGTTTGCAAAATAAAATCATAGAACAGTTTCATATAAAGCTATTGTTGAGAAAATGTTCTTATGTTGAGCAAACTTATGACATTTTGCATTTTGATTGTTACTAAAAAAAGGGAAAAGTATGCAAATTAAAAATGAGAATGGGTTTATGAGTCAGATATTATGAGGTTATAGAAGAAATGGCAGAAAATAAACTAATTCTGAAGTATGAATCCAGAGTTTGATGTCTGTTTTTCTCATACACACACATAAATGTGCCTACACCTGTACATATACCAACACTTGCATATGCATACATAAAAAACAAGCAATAGTTACATAACTATATGTCCAATGAAGACCTAACTGGTGAATAGAAATGTTTTTTATCCTTATATAAATCATCTTGGTCTCAATGATTGATAGATTAAGCATATCTCAAATGCATAGTTTTCTTAATATCAATAAAATTAAATTCAAAATGTTTTATAATGATATTTGAAACTTCTTTTAAAATCTGAATATAAAACAACTGTTTTCAGTAAAATATTTGGTTTAATTATGCTTTAAAACAGTATTCATGCCCTCCATACTTGTGATAATAAACTCATCTAAATACTGTTGCATTTTTAAAAATTACTTTTTAAAAAATAATTGAAATTGTCTTTTTATTATATCTTTCTTCTAATCCATATTAAGAGCAACGCCTTCTTGTTGAACAATATTGCATAAAATAATTTTATTTCTATTATATAATTATTACATAAATTAAGCTTTGGGGGTTTTACCATTGTAAGAGTCTATATTATTCTTATGAAATTTGATATATAAGATTTTCTATATTATGTAAGTTTATGTCAATATGTGATAGAAATTATGAGTTCCATTGCATAAAACAGAGAACTGTGACACCAAGCAATTTTGTGAACTATAAAAGTTCACTCTGATGCAAAGTGATGACAATATTTAATCCCAGAGACCAAATTTCAAATTCCCAAAACTTCTAGCAAAAATTTCAATGCTTGATTTTCTGCAATATAAAATATCTTTGTTGCCTTAAAAGTCAAAGGAAGATGGTGAAAGGATCTCCTACATTTCAGTCATTCAGCATGAGTTTTCCATTCCCCAGATCTGAGTTTAATACTTAATGTTGTCACATTAGATTCATAAACTGCGGGATGCCATTTCTTCTTACTTACTGCAATTTTAAAATTTATTTACATAATTAAATAATTAAGAGATAACGATCAACTATTCAATAGTAAAATATTTATTAGAATAATTAAATAGTTATTATCAAAACGTGGATTTATTTTCTCTTAATCATAAGTGTCAACCTCTATTTGACACACAGTGCATATTTAAATATTAAACGCATCTTTTTGAATTAATGACTCTAATATAACCTTGAAATTGCAATGCCAGTATAATCTCTATTCTTAGTTAAATAGAGAAGAGTAATCATTGAATCCATTCACAAAATCATTAATATGATGTTTCTATTGAATTGAAGTTAGCTATCATAACAGCCTAGTGAGAAATTCCCTATCAATCAACCATTCTGACATTTGATCAAAGTATAAAATGAAAAAAATCAATCAAAATAAAGACTTAAAAGTAATTGCAATCTAATTATTTGAACATGAACTTGGTTAACATGTGAGAGCTGTGTTTCCTGTTTGTCAAACAAAAGATGGAGCCAGCTTGCATTTTTTCCCATCTTGTAAAGAACAATTGCTTCTTCCTCAAACTTTATGAATCAGCATGAATAAATATAGAAGATATAAAATATTATATTTCTTCAAGTTTCTATACATACTAATTATAAAAGTAAAGGATAATTTACCAAATTTCAAATATAGAAGAAACAAAGAAAAAATGAAATTAAATTATAAGATAAAATTGATTGCTGACCAAGCATGAAATTGGGGGAAAAAATGTATGTTTCCATACTTAATTTCTAAAACAATCTCTAAAGCTTTCTAAGGCATCAATGGTTTTCCCACATTACTGAAATTCATTAACCAGTAACAAGTTTTCTTTTTTCAAACAAGCACGACTTTGTTTGGAATTATTCATTGTGTCTCTCAACAGATTACTATTATATTTTATTATGAATTATTATTATTACTAATTTATATTATTGTTTGGCATTATATATAATGAATATAATTTACAATCTAAACATGATCATTTAATTATGGATAATTACATCACCTAAAATTAATTGAATAATTGCCCTACATTTGAGAAATGAATCAAAATCAAAGATCTATCTAGAATTCAAATTGCAGATCATGTAGAATACAGGCAGACTTTCACTGAAATATAATTCTGCTAGACATTTTGTAAATTGTCTCAAGAGTTTTTTGTTTAATTTTACTCTCTTACCACAGAATACAGTGCTGCAGGGCAAATGGTTACAGTTCTAGGTGTAAGAATTAAAATCTGGAGTCAGTGAGCTCCCACTAGTTCAGCGGGTCAGTTGTATCTGTTGAATTCCTCATCATGATCTTGAACCTTTTGCTCATATAACCCCTCTTCCCTCTTCTACTGGGCTCCAGGAGCTCAGACCAGTGCTTAGGGGTGTATCTCTGTATCTGTTTCTATCAGATACTGAATGAAGGTTCTATGATTACAATTCAATAAGATTCAACCTGATTACAAAGAAAGGCCAGTTAAGTCAGCTTCTCTACTATTGCTTGGAGTATTAGTTGGAATCATCCTTGTAAATTCCTGGGAAGTTACCCAGCACCAGGTTTCTCCCTAACTCCATAATGCCTCCCAGTATAAAGATACATCTTTTCTTGCTCTCCTTCTCTCTTCCTCCAGTACTCTCGGGATCTCCTCCTCTCTCCCCTTCTCTCCTCCCTCCCCTTCGTCAATATGCTCCCAAACACCTGGGGAACCTAAAGTTCTCTGGCTTAGGCAGTTTTTGGCTACACTGGCAGTGGGATTAGAATTTATCCCTCATGCAGGAACTGACATTTTGGAGCCCATTCTTCATGCAGGAATGCCTTATTCAGCCTTGATACAGATGGAAGGGCTTGGTCCTGCCTCTATATGATATGAAAGACTTTATTGACTCCCATGGGAAGCCTTACCCTTTCGGAGGTGTGAATGAGAACTTGCCTGGACAAAATGTGGGGGACAGTGAAAGGAGGAGAATGAGGGGGAAATGTGGATGGTATGTTAAATGAAAAAAAAAAACTTTTCAATAAAAAAGAATTAAAGTGTGAAAATTAAATAAATTAACATTGATGAGGAATTGAGTCATGCTCAAAATTTTTGCTCCTAGTTCAAGCTCCATGGCCCATTCATGCATTTTCTGGAATACTAACCACTGTGTTTGTGTAAAATGGTCCTGGGAATTCTCCCTTGTCATAGATTTTTATGATATCACCACGATGTTACATACTGGATAACTGTAAGCAAAGAGCTACAAATCACCTTCACTTGGGAATCTGTTATCTTCAGGAGGCTTTCATGTTAAGAGTGATAGAACCTAGGCTAACTCACAACGGTGGTTGAACATATGCACACACACACACAGAGAATCACATACATATGTAGACATTAGCAAAGTCCTCTAAGGATACTACCTCTACTTAGAAAGACAGTATGGAAAGTGCACAGGAAATCCAGGGAGAAAAAGTTGAAGGTTGCATCCTATTCTTTCTTCTTCCCATGAATTTGGTAAGAACTTTGCATATTCTCCAATGAACTCCCTTGTGATCTAGCCCAGCCTTATGGGGCAGTCTGAAAAATCTGAATGCTCAATTCTACCTTGGTTCTTACACAATACTGTTATTTCAAAACTTTAGAAGGTGTTAGCAAGAGCACAGCACTGTGGGTAGCACATAAGTACAGGACAGTGGTCAAAGGTCTGAGGTACTGACTAGGCACACTCTCCCCACTCATAACAATATATTGCTACTTATTACACATGAGTCTTGTACTTCATCCACATTTTTTGTCTCTGGTTCCATAATATTTTAGATGTCTTGTATATATTTGCAAATGAAAGTTTTAGAACATACATATATACAGCACATATATTTATATCTATATCTACATGTATATCTAATATAACCCTCACCTACACACAAATCATAATAAAACCACTGCATAAGTGGAGAAAATACAATTTAAATTTCCCCAATAAGTTCAATGTTTTATGTAGAATTAACAGAGTCACTTCAAGCATATGGAGATATAACATACATGATTTCCAGCTTTGATATGTCCTGTTAGAACAGAAACATTTCCTGATAGATGACCCTTCAATCACAATTCTTTAGGGTCTGTAGCACTGCCATGAAGTCAATGTGCTACCCTCCTGTCTTCTCCTGTCATCCTTCTCCTAAATCTAATATTTATAATTCACTCCCATGCTCTGTCTCTTTTTCAACTTACTCTGTGTTTCTGCTTTACCTATAAACCATGTTATCGATTGATTCCTTTGACAGTTGATAGTTTTGAAACATTCTGCATGATCTCTCAGGTCACACCCACAAGAATATTAATAAACTAGTTTTAACTTTCATTAGTTTATATATTTCTCATGTCTGTGACTCATTCACATATTCTCATTTAAAATTTGCATACCTGATTTTCTTTAGTAAATATCATATTTCAAAAAGAAACACATTTACTCAACATAAGACCATTTCTTCAACTGTAGTTTTTCACCAACCATTGCTTTGTGACTTAAATATTTTTTTTGTTTCAATAAATCTACTTTCTTTTTGTTTAAGTTACTTAATTCTTGGGAATGTGACTTAGATTAAATCCTTTCAAATGTCTATGAGTGTTTGTCCTTCATTTATACAACTTTCACAGATGTTGCCAGTGGAGGAAAGAAGAAAGCACCACATCCGTTGGAACTTGAGTTAAATATCTATCTGAGACACAAATGAACATAAACACACATATGTATTCCTTCTTGTCCTTTACCTTTCCATGTGTTCTCATAATATAATGGAGAAAATGAAGACCAAACTAATCACATTCCTCATCATTTTTTATAATAATATTTCTTCTACTTTCTGACTCCTGTCCTCAGGCTTTGAAGAAAATAACTAAAGATAAATATATATTTTTCTTGGTTTTATCATTCATCTTCATTTTTACTTCTCATTTCTCTTTATTGGATTATTGCTTATCAATCTTTTGATTCCTCTATTCATTTTAATATTAATCATTGAAAACATTTGAAGTGACAATTCATCATTAAATATACATTCATCATAATTTTTTCTCATTTATTCTTTAATCTGAAGTTTGGTATTGCCCATTTGTGGTGCTTTGTGTCACATATTTTTGAATAATTTTTCTGAAACTTTGGAAATATATGACCCAAAATCCCAATGGTCACATGATAAATGTTGACAGAAAAAAACAGTTTTAAATAGTATATTCTGGATATTTTATGGGTATGTTTGATAGCCTATTTAATTAGATTTTATGGTACATTCACTGAGAAGTTTATATCTGATTAAACTGGCAAATATTTATATTTTATATAATATTTTATATAGTATTTGTATGCGATTTACTATGTAAAATCACATAAGGCCTCAACCCCATGCTTATTTTTTTGTCTCTACATCCCAAGTTCTTGGACTACAAGCATGCATTACCATACCTGAAAAATATGAATTATTGTTACAGGAGGCCACTCATTTGTTCCTAGCCTCTTAGACGTGAAATAATCACACAGAGATCATATTAATTAAAATACTGCTTGGCCCATTAGCTATAGCTTCTTATTGGCTAAACTCTTACATATTAATTTAACCCATTTCTATTAATCTGTATATTCCCAAGTGGCTGTGGCTTACCAGGTAAAGTTTCCAGAGGTTTTCTCCAGCAGGCTATATGTCTTCTTCTGAATCTTCCCTTCTTTCTCCCAGCATTCAGTGCTCCCCACCTAGCTCTGCTCTGCCCTGCCATGCTCTCTGTAGGCTCAAAGCAGTTCATTATTAATTAACGGTAATCACAGCTTACAGAGCAAAATCCCAAGTCAAATTTTTATAGGTGCAAGTGCTTAAGATCATAAGAATATATATTAATCAGCTTTCTTTGAGGCAGGCAGATTTCTGTGAGTTTGAGGTGAGCCTGTTCTACAAGAGCTTGTTTCAGGACAAGTTACAAAGCTACAATGAAACACTGTCTTGAAAAAATTAAAAGCAAACCCCCCCAAAAAAAAGAAAAGAAAAGAAAGAAAAAAAAACAGAATTGAACCAATGGTTACTTCTTTCTGACTAAATCTTCTAACCTCTCCTAAAATCATGACAGGATAATGTACACCCTAAGGAGACAGGACCTGGAAATATCAAATTAAATTCATAGAAACTTGACACAGAGATTTTTATTTCCTAGTTTTGAACTTAGGAAGATTAGATATTTATGCCATGAATTACTAAAAAAAAGTAGGATACTTTCACAAAATAAAAAAATATATAATTTTAATAGAAACATCTTTAAAAGGTATGCTATAATTTCTTTACACAAAACAGAAAATTTCCAAAGGTCCTTCTCTCAGAGGGCATTCAGCTATTGCACTTCTGTGCTGCTGACATTAATGAGAATGACTTTTCTAACAAAAAAGTCATATAAATTTTTCAGCATCATTTTATTATCCCCTCAGTCTAATAACGTCCTTCCATATAATGACATTGTTGAATTTTATTATACCAAAGGGACTTTAGTGAACATACGAGAGTGCATTCTTTACTATATTTTTAACTTAATATAAAAAGAAACAGAAAAGGTGAAGGAATCTTGTGGGGGAAAACATATACAATACAAATAGACTTTAACAGAGTCTACAAGGAAAACAGATAAATAAGAACTGTGCTCAAAGGAGAGATAAAGTGAATACTGCATAAATAAGTACAATAAAAATTGAATTGCACTGTAATACTAACATGATATATAAATGAATCTGATCATATAAATTTATTTAAATGTCCTTGCAATCAAGTTATTATAAAATCATAAACCAAGTGGTCCTGCTGTCACCACTACATGAACAAAATACACTCATTTGTGGTGTAATAACACAAATTAAATTATTAACTACTAATATTATTTGAAATGGTCATTTACATTATCGCATAACTATGTCTGTGAGAGTCCCTTGTTTGTTTCTCTATATTTTACAGTAATAGTATAGTGTAGTGTAGTATAGTATAGTAATGTTATAGTTTAATTATCTAACATGAAGTATCATTCCAAATCATAGCTTTGAAACTGGATACTGCATCGGTTAGTACCAATACAGAAGTATAGGTCTTATGGTATAGGTCCTATCCTGATTGCTACTGGTATGAGTGAACCTTACAAATGAAGAGAACTGAATGATATAAAGAGGGTCTTCTCTCAGAAATAGCTGTTATTGATAGAGTTATGGTGACAAAAATAAAGGGTTGACACTTAGATCTTGGGAGAAAATTTTTGTTCATTTGAATATTTTTCTTTTTTTTTTTGCTTTGGAAGACTGAAATTTTATGAATCAAATTATTATGTAAAGAAGGGGCAAAGAAAGGAATTTGAGAGACAATGACAACAATGACAAGCACATTATACTAAAGGTATTAATAATCTTTCCAGGAAGAACTTTAACCATCAAATGACCAATTATGTATTGCAAGTCTAATGTCCCTGAAAGATCTTGACTTGACAACCTGATTCAGAAATGATGGTGTAGGGCCGGGCGATGGTGGCGCACGCCTTTAATCCCAGCACACGGGAGGCAGAGGCAGGCGGATCTCTGTGAGTTCGAGACCAGCCTGGTCTACAGA
>NC_022010.1:91153499-91163247 GCF_000317375.1 Microtus ochrogaster
AAAAAAAAAACCAGAAATGATGGTGTAACTGAGAGGTGTCCGTTCACATTGTACAAATCTCATGAGCAAATGTATTTGTTCTTGAGTTAATAAACAAATTGACTTTTAGGACATTGGACATTCATTAGGAAATAGTACACATAAGATATATTTGAACAATGTACCTCATACTTTCTTTCTTCCTCTCTGCCGCCTCTCTGATATAGTAAATATTTGTTGCTATTCTGTTGCTGTGTTAAAACACTATGACCAAAAGCAACTTAATAGAAGAAGTATTTCCTATTTTGACTTATCCAGAAGAATAAAACTCATCATGATTAGGAGGCATGGTATCTGGCAAGGACAAGGATTGTGGCAGTAGCAAGAAGCTGAGAGATCACATCCTCAACAAGACTGTGAAGCTGGAGTGATGAATTAAAATATATTGAGTGAAAGCATAAACTTTCAAAGTTCATCCCCAATGACATACTTTCTACATCAAGACTGTACTTTCTAAACACCCACTGTACCACCAACTCAGAACCTTGTGTCAAAATATCTGTGTCTATGATGACATTTCTTATTTAAGCTTCTACACTCAGTGAGCTCCATAGTATACTATCTCCAAGATGAGTTGCTGCACCACAGGCCTAGAAGCAATGGAGGTAGCAAGCTATGGACACAACCTGTGAAATCACGAATCAAAAAAGAATAATCCATATAAAATTGAATTCTCTTGTATAAGGTTTACTAACAAAACTCTAATCAAATACTGAAAAACAATATTTGACAAGTTCAAAAAGATAAAAGTCCTCCATTGTATGATACTTATTAAAATGTTTTTAAGCTAGAGATAAAAACTTCCCGAGATAAAAATAAAATCCATAGCAGTGGAATTAAAATATGGAATATAAATTTCAGAGTTTGATTTTATATCTTCACAATCAACTTTCCCTTGACTTAACTGTGTCTCCAAATTAAAAGAATGGGTTGTGCGTAAGAAAGACAGCCCTGCAGAAGGAGCTGGGGGAGGGGGGATTGTGCTCTCTTCCAGGACAATCCGCCCTTGGATAGCACACACTCACCCGTCCAGATGGAATTCCTCAGCCTCTAAAC
This sequence comes from Microtus ochrogaster, assembly GCF_000317375.1. Taxonomy (NCBI): domain Eukaryota; kingdom Metazoa; phylum Chordata; class Mammalia; order Rodentia; family Cricetidae; genus Microtus; species Microtus ochrogaster. The sequence continues at coordinate 91,154,595 of NC_022010.1, forward strand.
ATGGACCCCTGGTAGTCCAATGGCCCGCGGACAAAAGGAAGAACTTGGCGGGCAGGGCGGGGACTAGTAGAACACAGGCCACCCTGCCGCAAAAGCTAAAGGTGCGCGTTCTCCCTTTGAGGGGGGGGGTCCCTGAGGCCCGCCCAGTAGGCAGGCACTCAGCGCTCAGGGTGGGCAGCCCCAGTGTAGGAGCAGAAAACTCCAAATTAAAAGAATGGATATATTTCTCATCTCTGCTGAGTTGCTAACTAAATTTATTTTGCAGAAGTATATTTGTAAATATGCTTTTAAATACCATCTACACAGTGTAAAATTTGATATCTGTCCAAAATTACAGAAATAATTTTGAGAAAATATATGCTCATAAAAAATGATTGCCATTAAAAATGACCTGTGCAGTATTCTGGTATTTCTAAAATATCTCAACACTCATTGTAAACACGATTTCTTTCTTTTTTTTTTTTTATTGAGAAAAAAAATTTCCGCCTCCTCCCAGCCTCCCACTCCTCCCGCCCTCCCCCCACTCCTCTCCCCCTCCCTCTCAAGTCTGAAGAGCAGTCAGGGTTCCCTGCCCTGTGGAAAGTCCAAAGTCCTCCCCCCTCCATCCTGGTCTAGGAAGGTGAACATCAGTTAGAGCCATAAGAATTACATACATTTGTCTGCATACCAGGATCAGAAAACTCCTTTAGATTATTCCTAGTTTTTTTTTTAGGAGTTTCAGTTATAATAGGCATCATGCAAAATATAAGTATGTTCCATTGTGTATTGTAGTGTTTTCTCACTAATGTGCCATCTCTACAGAAGGTATAAGTAAAAATTGACTAGAAGGTGTTATACCCACCATCTGGAAGCCCAATATCAGGCTTCAGTGAATGGCTTCCTCATTTACACAGTCTAATACAACATCTTCTTATGATAATATTCTAAGGGCAAATCTAGTTCATAGTTTCTTTTTTCCTTTTTACCCCATTAACCTATTGCAGTTTTGATTTCAATTATCTTGTAATGCATATAAGAATAAATTACATAGAGAAAATATTACAGAGAGGTTTAACAAGTTAATGGTAAATTAAATGCACTCTCTTCTTCATTATGCAAATTCGCAGTGCTGTGGAACATTTAGTACTCTCTCCTGGATAGCACTAAGCATTTTATATGCAGATAAGTCAACAATTTTAGTGAACTTTTGGCTTTCCAATGCATTAATACAAGAAATAAGATTTGACTTTTTTCCATGTGCCTTACCAGTGTAAGCTAAGGTAAAAGTCCTTCATTCTTTTATACAGACTGAAACAACTATTTGTAGTCATGTCAAGAGTAACATCCTTTTTGAAATTCTAGCATGTTCAGTGAGCACCATAGCAATACAAACTTTTAAATTAAATCTAAAAATTTTAAATCCAAAAGAGAAGTGTGTGTGTGTGTGTGTGTGTGTGTGTGTGTATTTCTGAAATTACTGTCTCTTAGATGAAATAGCAAATTTCTTTCTTAAATTTAGTTCTGCCTTGAGTACTAATTTCTTTTGTTGGAAAGGCATCTTAGCCTCTTCTACTGATTCAAAGTGGTTCTAGCCAAAGCCTTCCACATATTGACTATTTTTAATCAATATTAAGGGAACAGAGGACTCATATAATTTCTAATTTACTTTTATGTAAAAATGAATAAATGCTTCTCCTTTTTTGGTATCTCAGCACTATTGGAAGGGAGCAATTATAGGAAAGCACACATTTAAATTGTTACCCAAAAGAGCTAGTGAATAGAGATAATTTGTGGTATTCTGAGCTTATTTTTGATGCTTACAAATACAGCAAAACAAAGGTTTCTATGGTTATGTGTCTTCTAAAGTATTTTACCTTAAAAAAATTCATGTAAATTAAAACATTCCTGGTTATTTGAATCCAAATTACATGTTAATTCTGCCTGTAATTATTGCTCATAATATTTGTAGCAGCCAAATTGAAATGAATGTTACTTTGTTCTTTAGGAAGGATTTTCTCCCAAACAGCCAATTTAAATAATTTTTGTAATACTTATTGTAGAAAATATATGTCCAATACAATTTTATTTGTGATGTCCAGACTCACACCAGCAATTCTGTGATCCCATCTAAGGGGCTCTGAAAACCTCAACACATATGACTGTTTATTCTAATTGAGTTTTCTCTTAGGTTGGACTTGGTGAGATACATGATTTTGTGTCAAGCAGGGTAGCTACAATAATAGCTCCTCACTAGCTAAAGAATATAGTGGCTGTAACTGCAGCCCTGTTGCTGATCCCGTCTATGCTTCTAGACTACATTCCCTGAGACACTGTGGCAGAAGCTCTTCTTCCTAAGGGTGCAAATCAGACACGCATGCAAACACATTCAGTGCTTTAGACTTCTATGCCAGACAGTGTACCATTTTAAGAGCTTTCAATCCCAGATATCTAATAAAGAGCCTACTCCCAGGGACTTGAAACAGCTGAGATGATCATTGTCTTAGTAAGGGTTTCTGTCTCTATGAAGACACACCACAGCTACGGCAACACTTATAAAAGCAAATATTTAATTGGGTGGTTTATAGTTTCAGAGGTTCAGTCCCTTATCTTCATGGTGGGACCTGACAGCATAAAGGTAGACTTGGTGATGGAGAAGGGGCTGAGAGTGTGGGAATTACATCTTCATCCCACAGGCAACAGGAAGTAGTATGAGACACTGGGTGTTGTGAGAGACCGCTTGTTTGTTCCTAGCTGCCCAACCCCGAAATAATCACACAGAAACCATATTATCTGTTAAAGTTCCAGCGCCTGTCTCTGGTGGAGCTACATGGCTTCTCCCTGATTCTGCCTCCTTTCTCCCAGAATTCAGTTTAGTTTTCCCCACCTACCTCTATTCTGCCCCATGGGGGCCCAAGACAATCTTTTATTAACCAATGATATTCACACCATACAGAGAAAAGTCCAACATCAATTGGTAATAATTTAAGCGTATATGAGATTTCAAAATCTGTTCCACATCGACATGCTTCTCCAACAAGGCCACATGTACTTCAACAATCTACACCTCCTTATAATGCACCCTTTGGGTGCCATTTTCTTTCAAACCAACACATTCCATTCCCAAGCACCCAAAAGTTTGTAGCCATTTCATAATTCAAAAATGTATTCAGTCCAACTTCAAAAGTCTGCATAGTATATAACATTCTCAAATTTACTTAAAATTCTCAAGTTTAAAGTGTCTTCTGAGATTCCTGAAATCCCTTACCAGTAATCCCCTGTAAAATCAAAATCAAAAAACAGATCACATATTTCCAAATTATAATAGTAGGGAATACATACCATCACAAAACATAGGGAAGGAAGCATAGTACGAAAATACTGGAGCAAAACCAGTCTGAAAACCAGGTAGACAAACTCTAAACTCTGCATCTCAGAGTATGATAGCAAAACACTCTTTAGATGTCCAACTTTTTTCAGCTTTGTTGATCAATCATAACACACTTGTCTCTCTTTAGAGAGTTCTACTCCCTGTTAGCAACTTTTCTCAGCAAGTATCCCATAGCTCTGGCAACTCCAACATGCTGGGTTCTACAAGACAACTCAAACTTCATGTTCACAGCTTAACATAGCAGTCCTTCTAGGCCTCCATTACAAAAAAAAAAAAAAAATCCCTGACATGTGACTGACTTTAGCAGCTTTTCTTATTCACAGGGGGAGGTTCTCTAAAGTATTTCTTCTATCCTTGACTCAAGTGCCAGAAGCACACTGCTAAAGCTGCCAAATTCTGCTGCTAGCTGGGGCTTGAACATGACCCCTTCATTTACTTACATTGTCATCACCTTACTCTTTCCCATGATTCCCTTTGCTGCCAAAGCTTGTCTGTCCTAGAATTTGCTCTGTAGAACATGTTAGCCTCGATTTCAGAGATGTCTCAATTGCATCTCCACTAGCTTTGGGTTTTCAAGGTTTTTTTTTTTTTCAATGCCTAATCTTGACTGTTTTGCAGCTTGCTCTCTAAATCAGGCAAGCCTTAAATAAGAGATCTGCCAGCCTCTGCCTCTGGAGTCGTGGTATTAAAGACATCTACTTCTATACCTTTAACAAGTTGGGAATTTAGCTGCAAATACCCATGAAAACCTCTGATTATTTTCATGGGTATTTGCAGATCATTTTAAAACAAGGTTTTGCCCTGAGATTAGAATGCCCTCTATTCCATTTCCTGATATGTTTATCTCCTTGAACACAGGACACAGCACTATTCCACTTCCTAGCGTTCTAAATTATATATTTTGTATTTTGCCACATTGTGCTTGTTCATTTTCATAATAAATCTTTATGAGCATAAACCGTAGTAACCACAAGGCAGAGTCTGTATAAAGCTATTTTGAGATTTCCCTTGCAATAGAATTACTCCAATTTTCTTTACTCTAGCACGAGACAGAATTTTCATACAGAAGAAAAAAAAAACACCACATTCTTCACCAAAATATGACAAGTTCTGTAGAAAACATGCTAAAATTCTCCTCTGAAACCTCTTGAGCCAGTCTTTCACAGTTGAAATAACCCTCAGTACAACTGTCTTCAATGATCCTACTAGTATGACCCATTAAGCAGCACTTAAAATGCTCAACTGCTTTTCTTATCAACAGATCCAAGGGTCATATTCCTTTAAACAAAAGCGTAGTCAGGCCTAGCACAAAAAGACCCCAGGAGCGCACAGATGAAAGACTTGAACTTTTACCAGAGACTGAATATTTTTAATAGCATGAAATTTTAATGTGTTAAAATTTGTAAAGGCTGTGCCATTTTTAAAATTATTTATGATTTTAATGTGAGATATTAGGTATGAATGAGAATAAAAGGGATGTGGCTTAATAATGATACATTTGTGTTTCAAGTTGATAAAGGATCACTTGTACTTAATTGTTTTATTTGTCAGCATTACAGAAGCTAGAGTTGTCACACAGGAAGAAGCCCCAGTTGTGACTATGCCTCCTTGAGATCTGGCTGTATTCCATTTTCTCAATCAAGATGGGAGGGCAAAGTTCATGTTGGGTGGTGCCATCCCTGGACTAATGGTCTTTGGTTCTATTGGAAAAAAAGGATAAGTAAGCCTAGGGAAGCAAGCCAGTAAGCAGCACCTCTCAATGTCCTCCTGCTTCCAGGATGCTGCCATTTTTTGAGTTTCTGTCTTCTTTCTTCAGTGATGAAAAGAAATGACGCCATGTAAGTCAAATAAACTCTTTCCTCCCCTGCTTTCTTTTTCGTCATGATGTTACATTGTAGCAATAGAAACCCTAAATAAGACAATCATCACAGATTTTCATGGGTATTTGCAGATCATTCCAAAGCAAGAAATAATGAGAATCTAAACTTTATCCTTTTTCTTTGCCTAGTCTATGATGCAATACCTATCTCCTTCCTCTTATTCTTTCTACTATAATTTAATTTATTGTTTGCAGTTTAGTTGGATAAAACATGATGAACTTTAGGTGGCTATTGTTGATGCTTTTCCAGGGCTTGCATAACAATTTGTAGCATATCCATAATTGTCCCAGTAAATGAATCCTAGAGTAAGGGTTTTTTAATTTAGTTTGTATCTCCAAGTTACAATGAATAATCAGGGTTCCCTGCCCTCCATCTAGGTCTAGTAAGGTGAGCATCCAAACTGCCTAGGCTCCCACAAAGCCAGTATGTGCAGTAGGATCAAAAACCCATTCACACTGTCCTTGAATTCTCAGTAGTCCTCATTGTCCACTATGTTCAGCAAGTCCGGTTTTATCCCATGCTTTTTCAGACCCAGGCCAGCTGGCCTTGGTGAGTTCCCGATAGAATATCCGCGTTGTCTCAGTGTATGGGTGCACCCCTCGCGGTCCTGTGTTCTTTGCTCATGCTCCCTTTCCTTCTGCTCCTGATTTGGAACTTGAGGTTTCAGTTTGGTGCTCCATGTGGGTCTCTGTCCCTGTCTCCTTTCATCGCCTGATGAAGGTTAATATTCAGGAGGATGCCTATATGTTTTTCTTTGGATTCACCTTCTTATTTAGCTTCTCTAGGATCACGAATTATAGGCTCAATGTCCTTTATTTATGGCTAGAAACCAAATATGAGTGAGAACATCCCATGCTCCTCTTTTTGGGTCTGGCTTACCTCACTCAGGATAGTGTTTTCTATTTCCGTCCATTTGTATGCAAAATTCAAGAAGTCATTGTTTTTTACTGCTGAGTAGTACTCTAATGTGTATATATTCCATACTTTCTTCATTGTACTTTTTGCCAAAGTACAATAGAAGCTTGAGGTAAAATTAAAATTAACAAAATTCTTACTGTACTTAGCTGTAGCATCACTGAATAAGTTTCTTTTGGCCATTATAATGGCTGTATAAAAAGAAAGCAAAGGAATGGGTTCAATGAGATAGAAAGAATAGGGATGTAGGAGAATGTCAAGAAAACTTAAGAGCCCATAGAAATTCCATACGTAAAAAATGATTCCTGTTATACTATTCTTATAAAAACTATGAAAGAATGTAGAAAATCAAGATAGATTAAATATTATCAGAAGACAATTTTATTAAAAAAAATCCTAGTGCAAGGGATGGCTTACCTTACAACGGCTTGATTGCCAGGATGATTCTGGAAACTAAAAAACCATTTTAGGAAAGTGACTCCCATGTTTACTTTTCTACCATAACAAGGCAACTTATTTTTAAAAATACATTCTATTTGGGACTTATTCATAGATTTAGAGGGTAAATAAACCACTGTGATGGCAATGGGCATGGTGATAGGCAGGAAGGCATGGCATTGAAGCAAGAGCTGATTAAATTGCATTTGAACATGAACCAAAAAACAGAGAGAGGAAGAGAGAGAAAATGGGAATGGTGCAGGCTTCTAAAACCTCTAGGCCCAAATCCGGTGATACACATCCTCTTATAAAGCCACACCCAAACCTACCCCCAAATTTCTTCACCTAGGGAACAAACATTCAAATCTATAAGCCTATGGGGCCATTCTAATTAAAAATTTCATAGCCAACTTTGTGATAGTCCACTACAATGTCTATTCTATATATTTAGAACAATCAAACCAATTAGATTGGAACATTCCTTCCTATGCTTGAGAATACCATGGAGAGTACAGCAGCTAGAAATGGGGGATTGGCATCCAGTTTTTTGTCAGATGTGTACTCTGAAAAATCAGGAAACAATATGTAAGATAAATCCACTAGAATAATAACAGCTTTTATGTTAGGAAATTAGCTGACTTTTTCCTAGTGTAATTAATACTCAGTGTATAGGAGAGAATTCATAGGTGGTATTATAACTCTGGTCAGCATTCAGTTCTAAAGAGGTCATGAGCCCTAGGAGAATAGTTAATAATGATTTTGTTAAGTAAACAGCATGTTGTTCCTGTAAATTTACCTTCTAAATATCTGTTTATGGACATCAAAGAGTAATGTTGTCAGCATTCACCAGAGAAGCATTTCTATACAGTGCTGTAAGTAATAAAGCTATAGATTCAAAACTGGTCAAGCAGAGAGAATCAACAATGATTTAATGCCCAGACATAAAAAAGGATAACTACAGTTTCTTGTCTTGAAAATTTGAGCCTGGTCTACAAAAAGAGTTTCAGGATAGGCTCCAAAGCTACAGAGAAACCCTGTCTCGAAAAACCAAAAAGAAAAAAAAAAAGAAAAAAAACGAAAATTTGAATCTAAGGATACGTTACCTTGGAAAAGACGTTCTGCTTTTGTTTTGTTTCCACATGGGATGAGAACCTGTGGATTGCTTTCAGACTAAAATGGTTTGATGGACCAAGAATCCCCATAAAGTCATTGCAACAGACTCCAAAATTACTTCATCCAAGAAAAAGCAGGACACAGCTTGAAGAGAACTATGGCCAAATTCTCAAATATTGTTTATAAATGTTTGTTTATATTTAAAGGGTATATGATATAGATATGAATAATTTGCATTGGTATGGATCACATAGTCACCTATAATAGTCAAGCTTGTAGTCATGTTAGTTAGATTTTCTAAATGTACAGAGGTATTTTTCAGACAGATAGTTATTTTTCAAACCTCTCAAAGACTGCACAATATGGCACTTAAAATGTTTTAAGAATTTAGGACTTTTCATAACATTGAGACACATCTGCTCTTGGCAGCACCAACCTACTTCAAGAAGATGCTGGGCATCGAAGAGGTTCCTTATGACATTGATTAATCAATTAGGAATGAAACTGCTCTTGGTTGGACTGTTTGGTGTTATGCTGTGTGAGCTGGATAGGCAACAAGAAACCACAGAAAAATGACTGATGTACTTGCGTAATGGTGAGATGGTCCTTCAGGGTTCCTGCTACATGAAAGGGTCTGTCAGACATTTTGCAGGACACAGAAGATAGTAACTAATAGACTTTGACATTACAAGGCAAAACAGATTTTCAACTTTCCTGCATCATGGAAAGGTCTGCTGGATACTATGATCCTATAGGCTGAAGATGAATGCCCCAATGATGCAGAAGAACTTTGGGTGACTGTCCAGGCAGTGAGATGTCTCTGTCAATTCTAGAGTGGTAGAAGTTACTTGCAATGCACTTGATGTTTACTTTGGTGATATTAGATCCTTCTACAGTCTTTGATGGAATAAAAGAATAGATAGTAATAATATAGTTTTCC
>NC_022010.1:91165172-91172661 GCF_000317375.1 Microtus ochrogaster
TGTGTATAAGAGGGCGACTGATTTTTTGGAGTTGATCTTGTATCCTGCCACATTACTAAAGGTGTTTATCAGCTGTAAAAGTTCTTTGGTGGAGTTTTGCTCGATACCTGTTTTGTTATATGTGATTTTACTGTGCTAAAGTCAAAACCTTCCTTTTATTTAAACAGAAAAGGAGAAGTGATGTGGTATTCCCCTCTGTATACTGTGAATACCATTGGTTAGTAAAGCAGCTGTTTTAGGCCTGTAATAGGGTAGAGCAGAACTAGGTGGAGAAAACTAAACTGAATTCTGAGAGAAAGAAGGCATATTCAAGAAAAAGTCATGTAGCCCAACTGGAGGCATATGTCAGAACTTTTTCTGGTAAGCCACCATTTCGTAATGATACACATATTAATAGAAATGGGTTAAATTAAGATTTAAGAGTTATCTAATAAGAAGCCAGAGCTAATGGGCCAAGCAGTGATTTAATCATATAGTTTCTGTGTGGTTATTTTGAGTCTGAGCTGCTGGATGGTCATGAAATGAACTAGCAGCCACATAAAACAATTATAAGTCACTGCTATTTTTGGATATCCTCCAGTACTTGATAGTAAGAAACTATCTGATGGAGGAGGGTCATCTTTCTATCTGTTGTTTCATTGGTTAAGTAATAAAGAAACTGCTTGGCCTCTGATAGGGCAGAAAATTAGGTAGGCAGAGTAGACAGAACAGAATGCTGGGAGAAAGAAGCTGAGTCAGATCAGTCACCATGGTTCTCCCACTCCAGATAGATGCAGGTTAAGATCTTCCCTGGTAAGCCACCTCATGGGCTACAAAGATTATTAGAAATGGGTTAGATCAATATGTAAGAGCTAGCCAATAAGAGGCTGGAACTAATGGGCCAAACAGTGTTTAAAAGAATACAGTTTCCATGTAATTATTTCGGGTATAAAGCTATCCATGCAGGCGGCCGGGTGCCAGGAACGTAGCCCGCTGCTCACACTTCAAAAGATGCTCAGTCGGTAGAGCATGAGACTCTTAATCTCAGGATTGTGGGTTCGAGCCCCACGTTGGGTGCCACTCTGTTCTGTCTACTCTGCCTACCTAATTTTCTGTCCTATCAGAGGCCAAGCAGTTTCTTTATTACTTAACCAATGAAACAACAGATAGAAAGATGACCCTCCTCCATCAACTATCCCTGAAGAAACAAGATTCTTTGGACATGGAGAAATCTAGCAGGTACAGACCTAGTAACCTCATTCCTACTGAATAGTGCCATATGTGATATTGGGAAGGAAAACTATAAACAGTCTTGCCAAATTATGAATCAGGCGAGTTACAGTAACAACTGACCTGGAAAGGTTTTTCTGATATGCATAATAGTGATATGCATCTCATCTGAGTAATCAATCATTTACTGAATGGACTTTAATCCTGCTTTCTACCATTAACTCAGTCACATATGCATTTCTGGCTAGATAGTATACACTGGACAAGACTCTCATACAAGCATACTGATAAATAGTTATAGTAATACATTCCATCCAAAGAGCTTTTCTTTATACCCATAGAATAGTTAATCTTTCAATCTAAAAGCAGAAGCTTTTTTTTGCAGTAAATACTGTTCAACATGGTGACTCATACCTGGTGAATATGCAGAAAACTATGACCAATGAATTCTCAGATACAAATGGAAAGTCTATATCTCATATCCTCTCTGTCTTTTGCCTTAGGAATTATCAGTGATGAGGTGGAAGAATAATTGAAATGTCCAGAAATAGTGTACCTCTGTACTGAAACTATACTTTTTTCTGGACATTGATAGGGTCCTAGCACCCAGGAACTCACATTGACTGCGACTAAAGGCTAAAGGATGGCAAACATCAGATCAACTAAAATCCCATTCTATCCAGTGTAGTGAATAAAGTTTCACCATAAACTGAGAAGATACTGTGGATAGCCGATAGGGCCAGGAAGAGTAAACTTTCTTCAGAGATACAGTCTGTGAGAGGTATCCCATGCTCCAGTATATTGTCTGTACATATGCACATGCAACAGTAATTGGTAAAACTGGGTTAAAAATTAAAATATAAAAATGGAAGAAAAAGGTGGTAAGAAGATTGGGGGGATATTTGAGGAGGTAAAAAAAAAGACAATGAAGTTGATCAAAATGCATTTTATTAATGTATAAATGGCACAAAGGGAGATAACATAATTAACTAAAAGGAAGCTCAAAACCCTTTTGATCAAGAAAAAATCCATTCACAATAACTACCCTTTCACAAATAACAAATTAAATATCTGAAAATGAATATGACCCAGGAAAGAATAAGGTGAACAAAAACAGTGAAAATATAACTGCCCTATGATTCAACTGTGCCACTCTTGCGAATAGACTCAATGGAATTCATATCTCATGACAGAGACACTTGCCTGTATTTTGTGGCTGCTGTATTCATAATAATTTTGGAACTTAATCAGACTAGCTAACAATAGATTAAAGCCTAAGAAAAATAAGGAACATATGAAAAATGGAAGATTATTCAGCCATAAATAATGCTAAATCATTAATATTGCAGGTAAATCCTAGGTATAAATCCTTTCCTTTCTTTGTTTAAACTGAATCCACAAAAGAAAGCTGGGGAAATATAATTGGATCTTGTGATGGGGCTATATTAAGGTAAAAAATAGAATAGTAGATTACAATAAAATGAAAGTCATTGGATATAATACTGGAAGCAAAAAAGCTTATTCAAAACGTTTCAAGAACATATTGGAGAAATCACATATTATTATATATTTTAAATAAAACATTTATGTAAAATAATGTGCTATAACACGCTTTAGTTTAATTATATGTTATATTTGTATCACAGTAATTTTCTATAAATGCAAAAGGTATTTAGCAAATTCAATTTTAGCAAATATTTTCTGAAAACTTTTTGATCGTATATGCATAGATTTTCTCGATATTTAAAATGAAATATGACTGTGCCATAGCATTTTCCTAAAATAGCCTAAATGACAAAATAGCAATATAAAGATAAGCATATTATCTGAAAAATATTAATCTAAAAATTTAAATATAGAAGCATCTTAAAGCTGATATTTACATCTTATAACCCATTTAAACAGGCAAGTTAATGCATAGTCTTCATTATTTTATATACTTTTTTCAAGAATGTAAACAAATTTAATATATTTTCTTTAGAAAAAAGATCCAAATTCCTCTAGTTAGACTTATATTAGTATTCCAACTGTTCTTCATATTACATTTGATTCCATTTAGAAACTTTGAACTCTCATCTGTAGACACAGAATCATACCAGTGACAAATTCAAATTATGAAGCTTGCTATACTAAGGACAGGCCCTAGAGATGACTCCTTCACAATACTTCATTTCAAAAAGATTCTCTGTCACCAGAGGGAGAAAAGCATGGACAAAAGATAATTTTTCAACACTAGGCTAAATCAATTACCACACTGCAGAAAGAACTTTCTTTGGTGTTTGATTCTGACTTTGAACACCCCAAGGATTTCTGAGAAAGAAGAAAAGAGTAATTTGGGGAAAATATAATTTCATTTAAATGTTATCTTTTCTATGACAAATTTCCCTGGTAAAGAAGGAAAAACAGCTCTTGGAGTGAGGTCTCTATTTATGCTGATATCCCATAAACTCTGTATCTTCAAACTGGAAGTACTTTATCACTATTATTATTTTTGTTGTTCATCATCATCATTCTCTGCAAATGACTAAGCTCACTTATACTGTTAACAGGAATTGACTCTTACAACTTCTATGGAAAAAAAAGCACAAAGATCAAAAAAGATATCTGTATTCATTATAACTGTCTAAAATCAGGGAATCTATGTTCCTGCAAAAGAAAATATGTTAGGAAAACAAACAATTATAATTCATGTCAGAGTCTAATAGGAGAGGGAAAACAGGAACACAGAGATGAAGCATGTCAAAGACAAGGCTGTCATTTAAGTATACTGAACATGACAATCATTATTCAGAAGTGACATTCAAGCAAGAATTTCAGATTAGCAACAATTCTCAAAGCAGGTATCTCTAGAGAGAAGAATCAGGAAGAGGATAGTGCAATATAGTGAAACTCAGGATTCAAACTCAGTATTTATACAGGCTAAGTTATGAAATGGAAGGAAAATTGCGTGTGAGGATAGTACAGTAAGCACAGTTGTTTATTGTGTTCAGTGTACTGAGGTATATCATTATTAGTAAATCAGAAACAGAGTCATAATGTGCTGGCACTTAATTGTGAAGAGAAGATTGGTTTTGAGACTCACATGTTTGCTTTTGTACTCACTAACTCTATAAGAATGCTTGTAAATTTGCATTACTAGAAGATAAGACATTTTTTTCTAGATAATATGTAATTATATAACACATATTTGAATAAATATATGTCACTACCATAGCTCTTAACAAGCTGATATCATAGTTAATTTGGGTGGGGGAGTTATTTTATTTTGTTAGGCATTGAATTCAAGGCTTTGACCATGGTTGGTAAAAACTGTACTCTTTAAGGACTGTCACCTAACTTAATAATTAAGGTAACGTGCTTCCCTGAAAAATACAAAGAAAACATTTAATATTAATGAAGACTATTATCAATAAATGTACAAAATATACTTTACTCAGAAACAAAAAAAATCATATATGTACTTAAGTAGACTCTAAACTTGCTATGAAAGTATTTGCAAATATACCTATACCTAATGAAAGAATATTGACATATAAATAATATTTGTGAGCTCACTAATGATTATATTATAATTCATGAGAGACTGCAAAGGAATGAGTAGATATCAAAAGTAATGTGAGAATAAGAGCCTCAGAGAAAATGTATCTGGGCCAAAGGAATAAATAACAAAATTCAGTGCAATAACAAATGAATGACAATTATATATTTTTTTCCTCTGGAAAAACTATTACATTAAATATGTTATCAAAAACACATTAAAAAGTATATTAAAATTGATTAGGAAATGGTTTTCATAAAAGAACAGAATTACAATGAAAGGTAAATTTCCATAAAACTGTACTTGGGGTCAATAAATATGTATATTATTCACCTATCTTATGTCATCTAAAATATCATGTGACCTATAGCAGGAATTCAAGGAAGATTTATGGAATACAAGATTTAATAAATCATTATAGAGACATGGTGTTTTGGATACAATGTTTTTAAAGATGTGGTATCATAAACTAATATTTTATATTTTTGTGAACTTAAATATTAATATTATTCTCATTTATATGAGATTCATAGCATCAGAAAGAGAGAATAATCACAATTAGAGATGGCATGTATTGACAGTGGTAAGCTTTTTATTTTATTTTTATCTTTTATGATTGATGTTTTCTCTTATTTCTCTTAGCTTCAGATACCATAGAGAACCCGTAATACTATTGTATTCTCTTCATTTATTTCATTTTCTTCATATATTACTGACAATATCAAATTTTGTCTAAGAAATTGTAGTAGATGTACTAATGAGGCCGCTTGTTGGTTCCTGTCTGCTTAACCCCAAAATAATCACACAGAAATTGTATTAATTAAATCACTGCTTGACCCATTAGCTCTAGCTTCTTAAGCTAATTAGTATATAAAACACAACAATATACATAATACAGACTCGCTGGAAATCTCATCTTTACATGGCTTGTTTTAAATCTATTACATTTTAATATTTATTTAATTATCTTTACATATATTTAACCTATGGCTGTCTGTATTCTGTCTCTTTAAAGACTTTGTTTCTTTTATAAACCATTTATTTCCTTTTATAAGTCTATTTATTCTCTCTCCCAAGCTTACATACATTTATCTCACTCTGTGACCCATTTAGAGTTCTTTTATGTCTGAATATGTCCTGTTGTGTATCTGTAATTCTTTACTGTCCAGGATCACTTCTTAAAGTGCTAAGTGCTTCATAAAAACTTAAGCTGTGCTATTGGTAGGGTATATATAGTACTTGCTGCTTGCTCCACACAGTCCAGCATTGTTGAGCTGCTTGCTGCCAAAAGTCATACTCACAGCCCCATCTCAAGGCACAGAGCCTTTCAAGGTTGTCACCAAGCAAGCCATAACACTTTGTTCACAAACCACATTCAAATGCTTGGCCTCCTGAAAGAGCCAGAGTTCATGCTGGCAGCATGGCCCAGAAAGCCGGTATTTCAAAACCTTTTTTTTTTTTTTTCTGATACCCCTGAATCAGGAACACTTTCTTAAAGGAGCCATGACTCTGCTTGCTTCTAGCAAACAGAGACCATCCAAGAAAATGCAGCTACCAAACCATGCTTAACTCTGTCCTTTTGTGTCTAGTAGTATTTTCTAAACTTTCTCAGATTTTACATGGATTTAGTCCACCATGTTGGGTTCTAATTTGTAGTAAGAAGGCGCTTCATGATTCCTGGATGTTTAGCACAGAAATAATCACACAGAAACTATATTAATTAAATCACTGCTTGGCCCCTTAGCTCTAGATTCTTATTGGCTAACTCATACATATTGATTTAACCCATTCCTATTAATTCGTATATCACCAGATGGCTGTGGCTCACTGGCTAAATTTCCAACTCGCTCTGGTGGAAACTACTTGGCTTCTCCCTGTCTCTGCCCTTCTTTTTCCCAGCATTTAGTTTCATCTTTCCGTCCTAAGTAAGTTTTGCCCTGTTTTAGGTCCAAAGCAGTTTCTTTACTTCTTAGTGATAATCACAGCATACAGAGGGAAATCCCACATCAGGTAGATTTGTTCCCTTTATATCATCTTTGTCACATGATTAAGTATAATGACTTCTTGCATTCTTTCTTTAATAATACTTTCAAATTGAATTTCTCATTTATTAGATCATGAATCCCAAAAGTGAAACCCCTGGGCAATCAAATCAACCGCACCTTAAGTTTTGTGGTCATTCAAATTCTGAGAACCCACCTTAGTTCTACTGGAAGAGGATCATAGAGGAGGTTGAACATTCTGTTTCATGTAAGTTCCAACTGATTGGGTAAACACTTAGGTAAATTGTGTTCTGAGATTTCCTGTTTCAGTTGTGGGTGGTGAAATTAGTGACTATAAGAAACTCTAAAGTCTGGAATGAGATAGTCATATGCCAGAATTCAGACTGTGTAAGAGGTCCAGGAAATCAAATCCTTGCACTTGAAAATTGAGTGCAACAAGGCAAAGACAAAGGAACAAAGACTTTTTAAAAAATTGAGTATGTTATAAGTAATCAAGTAATAGACACTGAATGAGTAGCAGTAATCTATCAAATATTTGACCTGTGCCTGAGGCAGTTACATTTCATTCTATTAGGACGCTGTAATTGGTTCTACCACTGGGCATGCAAATAGATAAATGCATGAAAAATCCCATTTCTTACTGCTGCCTGGTTGCAATGAAAAGAATACACACCAGGGGTTAAGAATGGTTAAAAGTAGTCCTCATTGTCCGCTATGTTCAGAGAGTCCGGTTTTATCC
>NC_022010.1:91173750-91175583 GCF_000317375.1 Microtus ochrogaster
GCCTGCCTCTGCCTCCCGAGTGCTGGGATTAAAGGCGTGCGCCACCACCGCCCGGCCAAAAATAACATTTTATTTGGAATCAAAGTGATTATAGACTGGTAAATAGGTTATGGTCCATCCAATGTTTCACTTTTTGCTCAAGTAGTGACAATCTGACTTAATCTAAAAGAAACACTTAGAGTCAGTAGGTTTCTTTTCTTGCTTCCTATTTTAGGATAGTATAGGTCTAGATTTGTTAATTTTATGGCACAAAAAAAAAAAACCCAGTAAACTATCCTCTAGAATTTTATTCCACTTTCTGTGTTTTCTCACTATTAATATTGCTTTTATTATACCACTTGTCTTGCATGTTGGTATCCTAATATATAAGCAAAACTATTTTGTTGTTGTTTCTCTTTTTGTAGGCTTATTTCTTTTTTTCGTATGTCCTGATACAATATTTTCACATAAAACTTTTTACCAACCCCAGTGATGTTTAGCAAATTCTGTTCATCATGATATATAGAATCCAAGAATAATATTATCATCTACTGAATAGACTTACAACGGCCCTGAAAATATACCACAGTGTAGAAGAAATCCTCACATAGCAAAAAAAAAAGTATTCAATAATGTTGAACTTGAGTCTCTTTGTCTCTATTTCCCAAGTTCTCTTGATACTCCTAAATAGTTTTTCCCCCTGTTTTCTATATTATCCCATGTTTCTATAGGAACAACTGCAAGTTTTTCCTCTGGGATATGGATCGTTCCTTTCTACCACTTTACTATTCATTAGTGAATGTTAAACATTTCTAGCTGACTTGATAGTACTGGAAAACTGCATTCTTCATGCTTTTCTTTCTCCATTTGCTTGACTTCTCCTGCAGGATGTAATCAATGGGATTCATTCCAACATGCATGTATTGGGTCCAACCTACCAAGCAACACAATTTCTTCCTGAGTGTGTGTCAACTTGTGAAGTTTACCAATTTCAAACTTTATCCCTATAACCTGAATTCTACAATAGATGATGTACTGATCTTTGAAAGTTTCACGATTCTCTAATTATGATAAAACCCAATGATCCAATGAGAGGACATTGCCTTTGTAGACCCAAGGGAATATACTGTCTTTCCAAATAAGATTTATTGCTTGCTTCTTAACAAATTTTCTAATCCTTTTATTTGTCATTCTATATGATATGTTTGTGTCATAGAACAAATTTCTTTGGTTATACCAATATCAATATGGTAAATAACCTGATAGAATTTATTGATACCTGAATTATACATACAAGTCTACAATATTAAAAATATTAAAGTAATTGCTATAAAGCGTAAGGATCCATGGGTGCTACAGTGCTTTTTAACACTGTCACTGAACCTAATGCAATTGTAAGTCTCAGAAGAGAAATAGTTAGGTACAAGCATGAATTGTTTACAAACTCTTAAGTTGGTGGTAACATTTTGTTAATGTCTTTAATGTCATCTCATGCAGAGTTCAAGAGAAATATAGAAGTTACAAGGATTTGTATCCAATTATACACACAGCTCTGGTATATTCCAGAAAAAAATAATACAAAACAAGGGAGAAAAATTAATTGTCAAAATTAAATAAATAAAGAGGTGGTTCTATGGTTATGAACTCTTTCGATGAACTTCAGTTTATTTTCAAACAGTGGAATCAGGTGACTGACAACAAGCTGTAACTCCAGCAACCAAAAGACTCCATCTTTGTCTTCTGCTTGTCTGTACATGTGTACAAATGCATACAATAAATAACCAAACTGAAATATCACATGGAGACTTTAAAAATAAAGGCATATATGATACACTTATTTTCTGTCAGGAAATT
>NC_022010.1:91176425-91198411 GCF_000317375.1 Microtus ochrogaster
TCTCTGTATCCCAAACCTTGGGATTAAAGTTTTATGATAGTACTGGCTGGATTCTAGTGGCTTATTTTTACCTTCTGATCTTCAGGGAAGCTTTATTTAGTAAAACATAAATAAAATAACACTATAGTAAGTAAGTGTGTAACACATGTAAATTATTCTCTCCTAGAAAAATTTCTGAATTTAAGTATGATGGGATAAAGGAATATTTTGCCTTATGAAGAGGTGCATATGTTATTAGCAAAAAACGCTAGTTCTCACTACAGCATTTGTTAATATTAGATTATGGAGAATAACAAAATAAAATGCTAGCAACAAACATATAATAGCAACATACTTTTAACAATATGACAAGTATGTACAGTGTTTTTACTTCAAAATTTAAGTAAAGCACTGCTGTAGTCCTCAAATTTATATAATATTATTAGGAAAAAGTTAAAACCAGCTGGCAATTTTTGTAGCATTGCCCCTTATGACTTTGTAAAAGTTTTAGTCATATGTGGAAATGGCAATTTTGTTTATTCATTGTTATTTTTCTTGAGAAGACAGAGATGGATGCCATCTAGACATAGTAATATGTCATCAGATGTTTTAATTTTTTTGGTCATCTGTTCTGGCAAGAGGTAATTTTCTTTCAGTGTTTGTTTTTCCTACCCTGAGAACTATTGAGTTTTCCTGGCGTCAGTCTCCTGTCTTTCTCTATGACCACAGAAGCAGGAACAGCTTTGGCTGTCTTGGCAAGTCGCATTTCTGCATATTCCAAACACATGCCATGTTTGCAAAAATATTCCTTGGAACACAACTCAGTGGAAAACACAATAAACATTGAGGTTGGGTGTGTAAAAGGTAAGGATATAGTTTTCTCATTAAACCCAGATAACATCACTCTGTCATAGTGGCAAGACCTGAATGTTTGTCTAGAGTCTGCTTCAACAGCCATCTGTCAGCTGCAGAACTTAAAAGTTACAGATTGAAAAATGTGCTGAGAATCTGTGTATTCTGAATCATTTTTAAGTATAGTAACAGTAGAATTTTTTCTTTTTTTAAATTAGAATTCTTTCTTAAGTTTTGGTTTTGATTTCCATTTAGAGCATTTATTGTACTTTGATTTTTGTTTTGTCACATTGATATTTTGTCATATTTTCTACTCTGTGTTACCAGAAACATTGGCCATCCCCAAGTGTAATGTTATATTTTATAGGGTAAACAACAGACACTACATAAAGTTCTTAATATTGTAAATAAAATAACTTTAAGGTGAACTCAGAAAAAATGGTATAAAACAATTTTATTAGATTTTAAATAAGGCATAAGGTACAACAATCTTCAAATTTGCACAGCTACTATGAGGCGTAAGATGAGGACAAGAGAGATACCATGCATTTTGAATTAGACAAGAAGTCAACAAGCACCAGAAAAGTCTCATAGCAGCACGGCAAAGTCAGGGGAGGGTTTAGAAGGCAGTGAGGGAACCCAGAACATCATAGGAAGCATGTCTAGGCTTAAGCTTGTGTTCAGTACCTGAAAGGAAGAAAATTGAGGTTAATAGAGTAGAAGAATGACTTCTAGAACAGCCAGAGCTAAAAAGAGAAACCCTTTCTTAAAATTCCACCCCCAAAACATTAATAAAATAATTTAAAATACAGTAGTTAGTAGTTTAGTTATTCATAATTAATGAGGTGTTTATGGCTACACATAATATACATATATGTACATATTAACATGTATATAACAATTGATATTTCCACATACATGGCATATACATAATATAAATAACATTATATCCATTAAATAATTTATTCATAATTATTTCTGTTTTAACTTTGCCCCTTCTTTGGATACTCTGCATTATATACAACACAGCATAAACCCCTCTTCAGTGCTCACTCTAAATTTTTGACATATGTAAATTTGTTAAAGCAGTGAATATTAAAATAAATAATTTTCACAGTTCTGTTGCTACCAACAGAACTTTTGTACATCTTTTGGTGTTGGAAGATTAAATGACAATCTGTCCCCTCAGTAAGATTTTTTTTTTAGTTCACTTCTGAAGAACTTCAAGCCTTTTTACATTATTTGAGAGTTTAAATGTAACTTATATAGTCTTAATTTTAACTGGAAAAAATAGATCTATCTTTTTGTCTAACCCTAATTAGCTCTAAGATAGGACCTATTTTAATGTAAACAGGCTATCATTTCTGCTGTGATTATAACAACTTAATTAGATATTTGCTTAGTGTTCAAATTATTTCATGTCTACAGTCTTTTGCTAATAAATGAAGTTGGAAGAACCTCGAAATAACTTGCCAAAGCAATTTCTATCTTGAGTTGCCAGCAGCTTGCTAAAGAAAAAACCTGGCTAAGAGTTAATTTAAAAATAGAAAGCAATTCTAAGTCAAATACCATAACTATAAAGATATACTATCTTAGGAAGAAGAAAGTAAAAACAGATTCAAAGATAATATAAAATAAAACAATTTTATAACTATGAGAACTTTGGTCAGAAAGGTTCTATCTATTCCCAGTAAGTGGGATTTTTTTGGTCTGCTCTTTTGAGATAAAGAAATCAAGAAATGTCAAGGAAAAAGGATAATTAGAGAAATGTCAAATCCCATACTTTCAACAATTAATTGCTCTTACAACTTGGAGAGTAAAATTTTAATAAAGCATTGTGTGTTATGGAATAGAGCTGCCATGAGGAAATAGAAGATGACTCTTGTTAAATAAAACAGACTCTGAAAGCTATGAAGTTATCTAAGTTAAAGATTATTTTTAAAATTTATTTTATTTTACATGTACATAATTATTACCTGAATGTATTCATGGATAACGTCTGTACCTTTTTCCCACAAATACCAGTAGAGGGCATTGGAATCCATAGACTTGGAGTTATAGAGAGGCCATGTGGGTGCTAAGAATTAAACCCTGTCCTCTAAAGGATTACCCTGTGCTTTTTTTCTATCAAATGCTAAAGAATTTTTTTGATCTAGATACCAGAAAAATAAGATTATTCTATAACAGAGCAAAAAAAAATGTTGTTTTTTTTTTTGTAAATAAGTATTTCTCACAGTTTCAAAATACAGCCATGATTACACAGGCTTGGAGGTTTGGATAAAACAGAAGATTAATCAAAATAATGTTTAGCAATAAGCCTATTTAATAACAAGCATTTACTGTTTACTAACCCTATTATTGTCAGGGGAATATTATTAATAGCGTGCCTATGTCAAAAGTTACAGAGGAAAGTGTTATCAGAAATTAAATCTGTGAAACTGAATCATGAATATTAGTTTTCATACTAAGCAAAATATATAGATATATAAAAACAACTAGCAGAAAGGAGGTAAGTTTTATTTTACTTTGAGTTTTATAAATAAATACCAAGACTGTTGTATTGTGATTGATAATAAAATTCTAAGCATTTTACAAACTTGTAAAAGGATTCTATTGGACAGTATATTTGTAAATTATTACACAAATTATAGAACATTTTATTTACTTTTAATTAATTTGATTTTTCTTTTGAACATATGAAGTAACAATGTTAAAAGAATTTCTACAAGCATCTTAAAATTATATGTTTGACCTAGGGAAAAATGTTCTCAAATCTTGGTAGCTTGAATATTGTCTTTATATGATGCATTGTATTATTTTAATTTTTGTTTAACATATAAGCTTCTAGAAGGAATAAAAATAAAATTATTTTCAGATGATGACCATTAAATAAAAAATACACTTTAGGTTCCCAAAAGAGATAAAAATTGTTGGAGGAAAGCCACTTGGTCTTTCTGGACACTCAGCAACTCAGAATCAAAATAACCACACAGAAACTGTATTAATTAAATCAATGCTTGGCCCATTAGCTCTAGCTTCTTATTGGCCAGCTCTTACATATTAATTTAACCCATTTCTAGTTATTTGTATATCACCATGTGGCGGTGGCTTACTGGGTAAAGTTCCAGCAACATGGCTTCCCTCTCTGACTCCACCCTTCTTTCTCCCAGCATACAGTTTAGTTTTTTCTTCCTAGCTTTATTCTACCCTATCAGGCCAAGCCAGTTTCTTTATTAACCAATGGTATTCACAGCATACAGAGGGGAATCCCACATCACCTCCTTTCTTCTGTTGAAGTGAAAGACCAGGTATGAACTTTAACAGTAAAATTTCATACAACAAAATAGGTATCAAGCAAGAATTATAGTTACAATATTTATATTTGCTTTATCTTTTATCATAACTAAGAAAAATTAAAAATATAAATCTTCAACTCCATCAAAGATTACAAAAGAATATAATATTACCTAAGTAAACAGGGAGTGCATTGTAAGCAATTTTCAAAACTCTAGAAACGACAGACACATCTTGCTGCCTGGAAGTCATTCAGAGTTCTTCTGTAATGTTGGAGCATCCATCTTCAGCCTAAAGGCCTAGTATTCAGCAGACTTTTCTACAAAGCAGGAAATTTCAATGACAGTTTTGCCTATATTGGCTGTTTGTCAATCACTTTCTGCTGTGTCCTGTAGAATGACTAGCAGACCTTAAAGAAACAGGAATCCCAAAGGATTATCTCACCTTTAGGCAAGTTCAGCGATCAGTTCTCTGTTGGTCCTGCATTTCCAGTTCATCAAACAGCCCAGGCAAGAGAAGCTTCTTGCCCAAATAGCTAACAAACTCCATGCTTGACCTACTAAAAGAACCAGCGGTCCCTTTGGCAGGTAGGAGCAGAAAGTCTACATTTCTAAGCTGCATGGCTTTTTTTCAGCTACTGCTGAGTCAGAAAAAAAAAAACTTTTTTTATCAATTTTTATTGTGCTCTACATTTTTCTCTACATCTCTCCTTGCCTTTTCCCTCCCCTTCAACCCTCTCCCAAAGTCTTCAAGCTCCAAATTTACTCAGGAGTAAACACTTGTCTTTTTCTACTACCCATATAGATTAGATCTATGTATATCTCTCTTAGGGCCCTCATTGTCTAGGTTCTCTGGGATTGACATCTGTGGGCTAGTTTTCTTTGCTTTATGTTTAAAAACAACTCATAACTGAGTACATGTGAAAATTTTCTTTCTGGGTCTGGGACAACTGACTCAAAATGATGATTTCTAGCTAAAACCATTTTCCTGCAAAATTCAAGACTTTTTTTTTCCTGCTGTGTAGTACTCCACTATGTAAATGTACCACATTTTCCTTATCATTCTTCACATCAAGGGGCCTTTAGGTTGTGTCCAGGTTAAACCTTTCTTAAAGGTGCCACAGAATGCTGCCAGCAAGCAAAGTTCATTTGGGAAAATAAATGTGGCTAAACTTTGCTTTTCGGTGTCTAGAATTGTAACACTAATGGGGGCCTGCTTCTTGGGGTTTCTGTCCCACCCAGTACCCCACCACTGTTTAGCCCCAAAGAAAATCACACATAGGTCTCCATAAATTATAAGCTGATTGGCCCATTAGCTCTAGCCTCTCACTGGCTAAATCTCACATCTTGATTAACCCATTTTTCTGATTTATTTTAACCATGTGGCTCAGTACCATTTTCATTATGGCAGATCACATCCTGATGCTTCGGTGGTCTGGGCAGGAGTGGGAGGAATCAGCTTCCTCTTCCCATAATTCTCCTGTTCTCCTTGCATTATTTCTACTTCCTGTGTGGTTTTCCTGCCTATACTTCCTGCCTGACCAATCAGCATTTATTTAAAACATGATTGACAGAATACAGACAATTCTCCCGCACCATAGAATTCCTTTCCAAGCCCTTTCAGATTTTATGTAGATTTAGTCAGCCACATTGGTGCACCAGTTGTATTAATCCAGTGTCTTTATTAACCAATGTTATTCACAACACAAAGAGAGGAATCTCACATCAAACAATATAGTATCCAGTATCCATGCTTCAATATAAAACATTCATTTTTTTTCATTTCTGTGGTTATTGTACCTATTTAATTTCAATTTTTTGTTCCTATTATCATTTCCCTATTTATTAATACATTTTTATGAGCATAACATAAATTATTATTATCTCTCCATATTTAAAATAAAGCAAAACTGATCAAATACTATAAAACAGAGATCCCTGGCATCACTACCACCTACTCAATATATATTCCTCCCACTGTCCTTGCAGGAAAATCATGAGAAAGAGGTGTCTATCTTAGATAAGTATTATTTTTCTAATCTAGACTCTCTTCTGGACTGTCAAAATAACTCAACCATTCTGAAGAGGAAAAGCATTCTAATAAAGGCCAGTGATTTTCTGAAATATAATACCAAGACGTGCAGTCACAGTTCATTATAATTATGACATTAAGGGCTACTAAATGAGTATGCCAAAACAAGCTTAGCTCAAATTGCATTTTTAATTACTTGGTCTCTGTCACAGGAGTAGGATTTATTTATTGAGCTATTTTTGTATTTAATAATGCTGTTATAGTGCTTAAAAATCTATATGCCACTTATGATATATACAAGGTGAATGAGTGACTTAGTGAGGGATTGAAACTCATGAGTAAAAGCTGCTCAGTGGAGAATACTTTAAGAATACCACTGGCAGGAATATGTCAAGCTACAAAGCTATTTCATATATCATGATTCATTTAACATGTGGTTATGTTTATAGAAGTCAACACTCAAGGGAAAACTTTTAATGAGATCAATAAACTACAGTTCTTCAGGGTAGATATTCAACCACTTTTATTTTGTATTTTACACTTCTTTTAGGTTTGATATGGCTCTATAAACATTTTGTTAAATGACAAAATGTCTGTCTTATTTTAATATTGCAATGGAAACAAAAAAAGTCCATTCAGCTACTGAAAATTTTCTCCCATAACATTTTTTTTATCTTGTGCATTGCCATTTTATTTCACAGCTTCAGGTATAAAGAGGATCAATTGGAGAGGCCAATTCACTAAAAGAGATGTAATTCTCTTGGTTAACTAAATGGTGTCTTATCTATAAATGTAATGGAGGAACCAAAACACAAATTCTCCTTTGGAAGAAAATGAAGTCTCCAGGGAATAATGTACTTAAATAGATACAATTTAGAAAGCAGTTTAAATCATACTGCATGCAGTCTGCATGGCTAAAAAGGATTGTTGATAGTATTCAGACTGTTTGTGTTCAATTAAACTTAGCACTTGTGGAGGAAATAGTATATCAGTAAGAAGCCCATGGGAAAGCTTATTGGTCACATTGCCCCAGGAAATCAATGATAAATAGCATACTTGGTTTAACAAGTAAGATAAGGGATTAAGAGTAAAACAGAAAACCCAAAGCATATTTGTAGACTACACTGCAGACTTTAGTATTTCTAACTAAACAGAAAAATATACAGAGTGGAATGTGAATACCAGGATGGGAGAATGCCAAAAATGGATAGCATATTACGCAAACACAGGAGAGCTAGGATAGGGTGCCAAAATGATCAAATTACCATAAAAAACTAATGAACCAATCACCTTTAAATTCCATTTCTTCTGTTTTAATCATAAAATTAAGGAAATTTGGGATAAAAAATAAACTTTTTGGTATAAATATCTTCTGAAGGTAATTTTAAATGAGATTCTAATTGTCTTTGCCTTCTGAATATAATTTTCTTAGAGATGCAAATATGCAAAGCTTCGTAAAGACAGACATCAAGTTAATTGTTTTGTTGCCCTATCATTTAACTAAAAGCATTCTAAAATTGTAAAATTTATCATTTTCATTTGTTTTTAGGCTTTTAGTGTAGATGTGGTACAAATCACAACTAATACTATCTGTATACAGCATGGTTTAGTGAATTAAGCTACTCAAATATTTCAGCAAAAGTAAGAGCCATATAAATTTTCCCAGTAAGTTGCTTCATCAGCCGCCTTCTCTAAAAGGGAAAAAATTGTATTTGTTCTGTTGGCTTTTTCCCAAATAAATTAAATTTGCTTTTACAAAAGACTGAAATCTTTTTCGCTTTGTCTATGATGAGTGATGCGACGGACTGAATTAAGTTTCATCTTTGCCTCTAGCACCATGGGATTATCATTATCATTCTCTGTTTCACATCAAATATGAGTTTGAATTTTCCCAGAAAAGTCAGACCAAGAAGGACTAAATGGTCCTGCACCAGCAACATGTTTATACTTTAGAAAGAATTTACCTGTTAAAATAATCAACTAACAGTATTTTATCTAATACTTAAAATTCTTTATAGGAGACCTTGGAATTAAATACCTATATACGATTTTCCTAAAGCTAACCACTGGTGCATTTGCTCTATTGTAACTACAAGCTGTGTCATCATTTAAGGGGATTAAAATTTTTTCACATACTCATTCTAACAAACTACTTAATTATAAATTTTAAGGAATTAGTATTTTTGACATTAAAAGGAGACTATTTGTTCTCTTAATGTTAGTATTAAAGTATCTTACTAATTAAAATGTTTTTAAAAATTAAGATCTTAATTTTTTAGAGATATTTGAGGTTGACAATTCAGAAATAAATTTGTATTTTATATATAAATTAATGAGTCAATTTTACATATAATTCTTAATTGGCAATCATTTTGTGTAATTAGCAGCCTATAAATCAAAATAACAAAAAAGGATATATTTTTCTTTTTCATTTGTCTATGTTTTATTTCCAAAAAATGATTTTTGTATTAAAAATATAATAAAAAAACAACACATGGTGGAAAACAAATACACCTAGAGCTTACCTTGAAAACACATTTTCTACTTTGTCAATAAAATACAGCCAATATTTTGATATTTCTCTAAGAATATAATTTTATAATCATTAATACATACATGTAAGCAAGAGAAAGATGCAAGATTAGAGGTTTGTTTCATGCGAAAAGTGAAATTTCTCTAACAGTTATAATTTTTGTTGTTTCTTTTGCTTTATGGAATGCTTTAGCTTTTATTAATATATATTTTGCCAATAATTTAAAACGACAATTTGAATGATTTGAAATAGTTTAAAAGTTAAGGAAGGCAATCTAAATGCAATTGGCACATAATTGGGGAGTCAGATACAAAGCTGGCCAAATCCTCTCAGCAAATCCAGTTTTCTATACCAGGATTAGGTTATTATATATAACTAAGGTGTTGGCTGAACGAGTCCCATCAGAATCTTCAAACAATCCTGGCTGTTGTTAGGACAATAGATTGTTCTTAACAAACTGGCAGCAAGGCACACTGAAGAAGACAACAAAGCTACTCTTTGAATATGTAGAAATAGTTTGTGCCTACATTCATCCCTCCATACAGCATCTTTCGTACAGAAGGTACTGTGCATGCTAAAAAGGAGTAAGAAGGTAATCCCTCCATAGGACATGGGCTTCACTTAGCCTTTTTATGCACTAAGGATAAAAACTGGCTCCATTGCTAGTGGCCCCACAAACTCCCCAAATCACCCAACTGTCACCCATATTCAGACGGCCTAGTTCGGCCCTATGCAAGTTCCCCAAATAAAGCCACAGTCAAATAAATAAATACCAAATACACGTGACTAGAGATAAATAAAAGTGGTCAAAAGTATATCTTTATGTTGGTCAGTAGTTTATAACAGCATAGCTAGGCCATGTTGCCTTATTCACAATAAAATATAATCTAGACATTTCTGTAAAGATAATTCTAAGACATATTTAAATTAGTATAATTTCAGCAATGTGGACTATTCTCATCTTGTATAAATAGATTCTTTAAGGTACAATAAGTCGTATTTATTGTCTTATGCATGCTGAATGAATTTGTGCCTCTAAGATGAACCTGAATTTATTCTGATCTATGACCTTCTTAATATGTATTTAACAAGTTAATATTATGTATTTTTAATTTAATTATTTTAGTTTTGAGAATCTCATCCATGATTACCATAATTTTATTATTTCTAGCTTTTATTATGTCCCTACTAAAGTCCCCTAACACTCTCTCAAATATCTAGTTTCTTCTTTAATTATGATTGCCACATATATAACCTACTAAATTCATTCAGTGTTGTTCATATGTAAATGTGTTAGAGCTGATCACTTGGAAATGAATAACCTATCAGGGGTTTTCTCCTGAAAAGGAACATGTCTCCCATAGTTACAACCACTAATTGGATATATATGTATGTATGTATGTATGTATGTATGTATGTATGTATGTATGTATGTATGTTGTGGGAGCTCCTTCTGCTCCTTCAGCCAATAGCCGCTGAGATATCAGCCCATTGGGGCATGGTCTCTCTCCCTTTACAAAAGCAGCCACTTCCCTGCATTCGCTCTCTGGCTTCCGGCTCCACTTCCTGCGACTAGACTCCTGATTGTTCAGTGAGCTGTTGTCTGGGATGGTGATATGTAAGTTTTTCCCCTTAAATAAATAATTCCAAAGTGGTGTGGGATTGTTTGTGACTTATGCCTTGTGTTTGGCACTCTAAAATTACCCCTTTCACAATGGTATACCAGCTGGGGTTGTTATTATGTTGTACTAAGTGAAGTACCAAGGACCCAGAAAAAAAACGTGTTGCATATCCATTCTATTATTAGATCAAGCCTCCAGATCTTTCCAGTTGAGTATATGATCTGAAGTAAATGAAAAAAGCAGGAAAATAGAAAAGGCACATGTTGGAAGGCAGGAGAAACTTTAGAGAAAGAAGTAATAACACACAGGTGTTGTTTGTTCTTGAATTCACCTTGTAAGTATGACATTGAAATTTTTATCATGTATTGTAGACGGCAAAAAGCCTTGTGCTTTTTTTATATATATATAAGTACTGGAGAAGTAAGGAAAGTTAAACACAGAGCTCACCTCTTCAGTGGAATGAGATGTGTAGCTGCTCTTCCTGGAATGGTAGTTTTACAACCTGGTAATCTTTTGCTGTCTGATGAGACAGGTTCTTCCCATAGCACTTAAATTTATGATTTTACTTATCCAAGACCTTTCCCCCTAAATCTCAAGCATTGCTTCTAGACCAACTCCTATGTGTGAGGTTACTTGTGCTTTATAACAGTCTAAGTGACTTCTTTGTTATCTTAGGGCTATCCCAATCTCAATACCCACAGGTGTTTTGTTTACCTCAAACTCCCTAGACCCTAAATCTTGGGCAGTATCTCTGAGTCAGCAGTACCTCATTTTTGGTGGTAGAAGCTAGATGTTCTTTGTAAGGAATCTCAAACTAAATATGTCTTAAATTGTTTTGAAATTGAAACTAAGTTGTTATCTGATTTTTTTTCAAACATGGTGCTGTGCTTCAATATGGATAAAGTAAAATGATCTGGGTCAGACTCTAGAAGTGCTCGTCCAGCATCGGTTACAACAAAATCAGATTGAGCCAATTTCATTCTTGTCTCTTCCTGGATCATTTCTTTTTTTTCCTGTGATAAAGCCTGCAGGGCAGGAGAATCCCAACAATCTATGCTTATTAGAGATATTCTTCTCTGGTATTCTTTTTGTTGTGTCTTTATCAACTTTTAAAATCAGGGTAAACTTAGGTTCAAATAGAGAGTTGGTAGTCTCGTTTTCCTTTTTATTTATTTTTGAATAATTTGAAAAATTTGGTATTACATCCTCCTCTTTCCCCTTTTTATTTTGTGAAATAATTTGAAAAGTATGGTATTAAATCCTTCTAAAATTCTGTATGAAATTGAAGAGGTAATATGTTTCCTCCTGAGCTTTCCTTTGTGGAAATAACTTTCAATTATAGCCTCAGCAATTTCTTTTCATGTTTTGTTATTGTTTGTTCAAATAATTCATGTCATATGGCTTTAATTTTAGTCAAATAAATAGCTGGTTATTTGAAAATATTATCAAGATTGGCAAGTTTCCTGTATAACTAACCAAAAGCAAAACAAAAAAAAATGGAAAGGATATCCAGATTAATAAAATTCAGATGTAAAAAAAATTCATTGCAACAAACTATATTGAAAACCGATTTGGTTTTGCCATCTTTATTGAGCTTTACTTGACTCTAAATGACAAAGACTATTTCTGCTCTCTGCCTTATTCTATGAAGCTGTATAGGTTTTCATGCCAACACACAGCTGGTTTTCATTTCTATGGCTCTATAGTCTGCTTTTAAACCAGATATTGTGATGTTTCCAGCTTTACTTTGGCTAGACAATGATTTGTATTCATCAATAATAATAACATAATGTGGTTTTCCTGTTCTGTGAAGAATACCATTTCTGTTTTGTTGGGAGGAGCTTTGGAACTTCAGATCTCTGTTTGAATTCAACTTTGACTTTAAATTAGAATCAGTTTTATATATTTAGAATAATACATACCAGGTTATGTTGATCTTTTTATAATCCTTTTAATAATGTCGGTTTTATATACTAACCTTTAAATATCTTTTATTTATATTTCTGATCATTTTAGGCAGTAGTTTTCCTTTCTTTGTGTTTTCATTCGTGTTCTCTTGGTTTTGTTACAGGGGAATATATGTGAAGGATTTCCTTTCTTTTCACTTCTTGCTTCACATTTTTCTCCTTAAATTAACTTCCTAATCAATTAGAAATCATTAGACATGTACTTTCTAAATATATGGTTATATTTTGGAAATGTTTGCATATTCTTCTTTTACTCAGGCACTCTAATTAATTTCTATTGAGATAAAATACTTAGATATTATTTTATCATGATTTCAAACATTTAAATCATTATTACATGAAATATAGGTAGTTTTAATATAAAGTATGGATCATTTGATAATGCTGCAAATCAGTTTGAAGATGATATACATCTTCTGTTACTCAGTAAACACAAAATATATCAAGATTGGTAGACAATATTCAAACATTATATGTTTTCATTTTTGTTTATTAAAAAAGCAACATAATAAGATGTCTAAGAAAAGGACAAGTTTACCTTTCATATTATTTGTTCATTGGTGGTAGTGAGCATTAAATGCAGAAACCTGTGTATACTTTGAATTCCATTCATCACTCCTGTATCATTTTGTTTAAAGTGACTTTCTCGTGTACCACATGCATCTTTAAATATTTTTTTATCTACATTATGTTTCCTTAAAGGGCCCATTTATGCTATTCATTTCTAATATAATCATTAATATTATTGAATGTAATACTCTCAGAGCTCAGCACAGTTCTTGTCTCTGGATCACTGCCTCTGCTTCCATCACTTACTGGATAGAGTATCTCTATTGGCAATTAGGGAATTCACCAATCTGCTTACAATAGATGGCCAGTTTGAACACCCTCTCCACCACTGCTTAGAGTCTTAATCGGGCCCTCGCTGCCTCGATGTAAGGGGAGGAGCTCGTTCCTGCTTCAACTTGATGTGTCATGTTTTTACAAGCCCATGGGGGACTGTCCTTTCTGAAAGGAGATGGAGTAGCAGTGGATGGGGAGAAGGTTAGATGGTAAAGGCGAGAGAATGGGAGGAGACATGGGATGGGAACTTGGTTAGTATGCAAAATAAATGAAAATGTTAATAAATCCACTTTCAGCATTAGGTTGTATAGCGGTTTCATAATTCAATAAAACTACCACATACTAGAAGGCATCATGGAGTTTCTGTGAAATAAATATGTGACCTGAATTGTGAACATTTGGGAAATATTGCATAATGTAGAAATTCTAAGAATATCATTTTATGAGATTAACAGACACTATGAGCAGGAAGAGAAATTATTTATGTAATTTCTTATTTGCATAAAAAGTAATCTTGAATTTAATGCATCAATCATCTCTATTTGAAAGCTATAATATTCCTGAAAATTAATCCATTTTTAATGCATGCATGGGTGTTTTCTAAAGCTCTGATCATTTTTTTTGTATTTTATGTAACATTAGTTCTGTAAATTTTATATTGACTTAGCTCAAATTTCAATAATTAGTGTCCTGATATAACAAGTAGATTGAGGGGAAGGATGTGATGGAGACATCTCATTTATTTAGGTATGACACTTCCAAGGTCTCTGTGATGGTGTTTTCTAATCTCTCTCATAATTAGCATCATTTGAAAAGAAGAAGCCTCTCTTATGAGGGTTTAAAAACACTCTTATATGAGTATAGCAATATATCATTAGAAATTGATGGTTTTTATTCATTTTTATTTAGTAGAATATTAAAAGTAGTTTTCAATTTGGGACCCATAACCTGTCTAATTCCATGTTCTTTGCTGCATGAACAGTACCAGATTTGTGATCCATCTCATGGCTTAAATTCCACTAAAGAAAACATTTGTGGCCCTGTTAAATTATTGAGCAATTCATAAAAGTAAACCACTAATGTAACTCACAAAGTTCAAAGTTGTATTGTTTTCAATGCTCTTGAAGTATGTGAACAGGACTCTCTAACTGGTGTAAAATTGTTTGTTAAAGGTAAGCTGGGAAGTGACTTCCTCTACATCAACAGCCTATGGATCCCTGCTGCCTGCCACCAATGCTTTAGGATGTTCTGACACTCCTCTTTATAACACTATATTATAGTTTCTCTGGTTAAAAACAAAAGTAATAATGTGCACTAGTCATAGAAAATTTAATAGGATGACAGTACCAGTATAATTGCTCTCCTATTTAGTGGATTTCTATCTAATTAGGCAGGTCTTAGTAACCTACGAGATGTGAATGCATTTCTTGAACTTGAATGCCTTTCTTGCAATACTGAAAATTTTCATGGTTCATAGTTATTGAGGCTGAATATGACAGGTTTATTGTTTCTCTCTTTCAACAGTATGTAATAATTTTTTGGAATCATGAAATCTTAAAAGTGTTTCAGGCCAAATCCAGCTAATATCCATTGAGTTCTGTGCCCTAAGTGTGTGATGTCTTCAGCAGCAGAATAACACTCTTAACCCCTAAGAGCCAACCAAGAGCTACAATGATCATCTGTATTGTTTTGTGGGTCAAGTAGTTAATAAGACCAGTTGTTCAAAGGGTTTTTGTTTGTTTGTTTTTTTAACCTAGAACTTTATTAATTTTATTAATCTATGATTCTTTGGGGAAGCATTGTCTGCCTATGTGACTTAAGTTCCTATGGGATCCTAGGTAAGAAGGAAACATGGAAGGTGAATATCAGGGTCCAAGTAAAATAAGGTAAGAATTGTAATATTGGAAGGACCTTCTGCCTTGGAAACAGGAGAAAATTTAGTATAGAAGGAAGAGAGAAAAATAACACCTCAAGAAATCAAATGATCTCATATTTCCCTAAAATAATAAAAATCACAAGTATACGTTTGTACACATATGAAAGTCACATTTTATAATTAAGAAGAATACCACATTTAGAAAAAATTTAAAGTTTTCAGAATTGAAAACATATATAATAAAAAGGACCAAGGAAAATTAGACAACCGATAATGCCCCTTTGAGAAGATCTTGTAATACAAAAGTATAAAAGCATTGGACACATGGAAAAAATAAATCAAGATCCATCAGCTGTATAAAATTATTACAAATGAGCACAATAATATAAGTATTATACACTGTATTTCAAGAAGCTCTAGATTTTGTGAGATCCATCCAGAAATTGGTAAAAGTGAAAAATTTTGTTAATAGGAAAAGTTCTTATAAATAATAACTGATGAGGATTTAAACACATGACTATATCTCCTTATTCACTGGAACAACAGCAACAAAATTATAGCTTTTCTTACTACACAGAGTAATGTCTTAGAATACAGACTCATCAATGAATAATTATATAATTGGATAAATTAGTGCAGACACAGATGAGCCAAAGGGCACAAATCATTTTTAAGTGACTAGCAGAATAACTGCAAGATATTAGACCACATCAATAAATCCAAATAAAAGAGGCCATGATGATGAAAACAAACATAAGTATGACCTCTCTGAGAATTCAGAACGTCAACTCTATTTACTATAGTAGGTAAGAAAAAGAGTATATTCTCCATCACATACCAAAAACCTCAGATATACATAAAATATAATCTGAAAAATATATGTAAGATTAGTTAAACATTCATTATAATTCTGTATGATAACCATAAAGAACACAAATTTAGGGTCTATTTCTGCTAATGCTACAACATGGGATATTGTAAAATATTTAATTGCTCCTAAATGAAGCAAATATATAATCTATAAAGTTATGAAGCAGTCTTACAAAAAAGTTGTAAAAACAATCAAAATGAAGATCTAATCACCAATATTAAACAACAAAATTGGGAGCAAAATATTGATGTGTGATTTCCCTCTGTATGCTTTGAATATGTTTTATTATAATTGGTTAGTAAAGAACCAGCTTTGGCCTATGACATGGCAGAATATAGGTAGTCAAGAAAATTAAACTGAATACCAGGAAAAAGAAGGCAATCTCAGGAAGATACCATGTTGATGCCAAAGGAGAAAGATGCCAGAACCTTACCAGTAAGCCACAGCCTCATGGCAATACACAGATTAATATAAATGGATTAATTTAAGATATAAGAATTAGCTAGGAATATGTCTGAGCCATTGGCCAAAGAGTGTTGTATTTAATACAGTTTTTGTTTGATTATTCAGATCTGGGGTTGGAAAATGAAGCTACAGTCTCTATTTTCAAAATATGTCAGCATAGTGATGTAACCATCCTTTCCTAAACCATGAAAATTACAAAAAAAAATATATCAAGTATCTTATTTGTATAAATTGCAATTTATAATGTACAGGAAATGTGATAGAGGAACACATTGAAATAAATATGTAAATATGGAAGAAAGCATTAAATCAACACATTTAATGAAGACACTCCAAAGAACAGTAAAATCACCCCAATTGTTCCTCATTGAAATTGTTCGGTTAAATCTACCAAATATGGTCTAATTAAATAAGTAGCAGAATTGGAGGCTATAATCCTACTTGGAGGTCAGGGAGGTATTGGTCACTGTCCAAACTGTGATAATCAGTGGCCTTTAAAATATTTTTCTACATTTCTGAAATAAAGACTTACAAAATCATTGAATGTGTGAGAAAGAAACTCAATATACATGTTTAATCTGACAGTACTTCAATAAATTTTAGAGAAATATCATAGAGAAAGAAAGATGTCCTTACTTGTGGTACCTACATCAGGCCAAATCAAAAGTAAAAACTATGAAGGGAGTTGAGCAGGGAATTTCTGACTATAGAACACTAGAAGAACGCCTGTGCTAACTTGCTGAGGAACAATTGGGGTGATTCTTCTCTTCTGTTTTGCTCTGAGATTTACAAATTTTAATCTTAAATTAATTAAATATTTCAGTAAGTGTGAACAGATTACATAGCAAAGGTGTGGAGAAAAGAGCTTAAAGACTTACTTTCCAAGCTACAGTCTCTTCAAAAATTTAAGTGAACATTTGGTTAAGGAAATTTAAAAGTTTTTTTTTAACTTTTATTTTTATATCATTATTACAAATTTTCACCTCCTCCCCTTCTCCCATTTCCCTCCCCTTTTCACCCATTTCCCCTTCCCCTCTCTCTCTAGACCAAAGAACAGTCAGGGTTCCCTGTCCTGTGGGTCCTCCCCCCTCCATCCAGGTCTAGGAAGGTGAGCATCCAAACAGACTAGGTTCCCACAAAGCCAGTACATGCAGTAGGATCAAAACCCAGTGGCATTGTCCTTGGCTTCTCATCAGCCCTCCTTGTCAGACAGTTAAGAGAGTCCGGTTTGATCACATGCTCCATCAGTCCTTGTCCAGCTGGCCTTGGTGAGTTCCCATTAGATCAGCCCCACCGTCTCAGTGGGTGGGCGCACCTCTCGCAGTCCTGACTTCCTTGCTCATATTCTCCCTCCTTCTGCTCCTCATTTGGACCTTGGGAGCTCATTCCAGTGCTCCAATATGGGTCTCTGTCTTTATCTCCATCCATTGCCAGATGAGGATTCTATGGTGATATGCAAGATATTCATCAGTGTGGCTATAGGAAAGGCCAGTTCAGGTGCCCTCTCCTCAGCTGCTCAAGGAACAAGCTGGGGACATCTCCTTGGACACCTGGGAACCCCTCTAGAGTCCAGTCTCTTGCCAACCCTAAAATGGCTCCCTTAATTAAGATATATACTTCCTTGCTCCCATATCCACTCTTCCTCCACCCCAAATGTCCCATTTCCCCAAGCTTTCCCCATCCTCCCCTTCTTATTTCTCTCTCCCCATATCCCATTACCCCACCCCTACCCTCAAGCTCTCAATTTTTGCCTGGCAATCTTGTCTACTTCCAATATCCAGGAGGATAACTACATGTTTTTCTTTGGGTTCACCTTCCTATTTAGCTTCTATAGTATCATGAATTATAGGCTCAAAGTCCTTTATTTATGGCTAGAATCCACTAATGAGTGAGTATATACCATATTCATTTTTTTGGGTCTTGGTTACCTCACTCAGGATAGTGTTTTCTATTTCCATTCATTTGCATGCAAAACTCAAGATGTCATTGGTTTTTACCGCTGGTTAATAATCTAATCCGTATATATTCCACACTTTCTTTATCCATTCTTCCATTGAGGGACATCTAGGTTGTTTCCAGGTTCTGGCCATTACAAATAATGCTGCTATGAACATAGTTGAACATATGCTTTTGTAGTATGATAGGGCATCTCTTGGGTATATTCCCAGGAGTGGTAATGCTGGATCCTAGGGTAGGTTGATCCCGAATTTCCTGAGAAACTGCCACACTGATTTACAAAGTGGTTGCACAAGTTTGCATTCCCAGCAGCAATGGATAAGTGTTCCCCTTACTCCACATCCTATCCAGCAAAGGCTATCATTGGTGTTTTTGATTTTAGCCATTCTGATAGGTGTAAGATTGTATCTCAAAGTTATTTTGATTTGCATTTCCCTGATCGCTAAGGAAGTAGAGCATGACCTTAAGTGTCTTTTGGCCATTTTTACTTCTTCAGTTGTGAATTCTCTGTTCATTTCAGTACTCATTTTTTAATTGGGTTAATTAGCATTTTAAAGCCTAGTTTCTTGAGTTCTTTATATATTTTAAAAATCCCAGTGAAACTAAGTCTAATCTCAGTTTAGAACCAGAAGGTCTTAACTGGATCTTTAGGAAAAATTGTTAAGTCTTTGAAAGTTTAACTATACTAAGCATGTATGATAAATTATTTCTTCCTATTCGAGGACTGTGACAGTTAACTTGGGCCAAACATTGCATATTCTAAGTGATAAAAGTGAAATATGGAGACATATTTCAGGTTTTTGCAAGAATTGGAAGTTGGCAAAAATTTCTGAAGGAAAGCAGATATGGAACGTGAAATTTTAGATATGCAAATTATGCCCAAGTCTGTGGAAAGTGGCTCAGTGATTCAACTTACCTGCAAATAGCTCCATGAAAAGCAGAATCAGGATTTTGGAAATAGTGTCATTACAGGGAGAGATAACCTGAGTGCAAGCCAACTAGCTCCCCTTTGGAATAAAAACCACCAAGACACCTGAGGACTTGGCCTCAGCACATGTCTTTGCCAAAATTTTGGTGGTTTTAGGCAGGGGAATATGTTCCTTCCCCATACATCAGACCATCAAGAATAGCCTTGAACAAGTGTTATTCCAACACCAAAGCCTTAAAGAAAACACAACCTTCTTTTTGCATCAGCCAACAACTATTTGACAATAGGTACTTACCTAAGAGAAAGGCTCTCCTCTTCCCTCTGCTCTCCTTGCTGAGATTGCTGCAGTACATATGTGCAAATTCCTTGCTCCATCTGATAAACACCATTTCTTTGTCACCATTCAGTTCCCCCTTCGCCTGACCTTACAACATTTCCACTCCACTATGTTGAAATAAGATTGGCAGGCTGGTCTGCGTCCCGCCATCTGGCTAGCTTTAACCGAAATAATTACATGGAGACTGTATTCTTTAAAACACTACCTGGCCCATTAGATCCAGCCTCTTATTGGCTAGCTCTTACATATTAATCTAACCCATTTCTAATAATCTGTGTAGCCCACAAGCTGGCTTACCAGGAATGATCTGCCTGGAGTGGGAGAATCATGGCGACTCCTCAACTCAGCTTCTTTCTCCCAGAATTCTGTTCTGTTTACTCCACCTACCTAATTTTATGTCCTATTAAAGGGCCAAGGCAGTCTCTTTATTTAACCAATGAAATTAACACAAAACAGAAGACTCTCCCCCATCACCACTATACTGAAATGGTCACCAAACCTCAGGATAAGATAAAAGAAAAAGTACCATTGAGTACTGAACTTACAGCTGTATCTTATTCTCTTCATGAGCACCAGCTGTAAGTCTCTAGTAAGTACCGTCTACTGTAAAAAAGATTCTTTTATGAGGGTTGAAGGATGGAAACCTACTCATTGATATTTACTGCTGCTCTGTTAACAATAACCAAGGAATAAAACAGACTAGATGTCTATCAATTGATGTATAGATGAGAAATAAGTATTACATTTACACATTGAATATTTGTCTAGTAGTAAATAAAACAAACTTTGAAATTTTCAGGTTATCAGATGGAACTTGGGGAAAAATCAGTATAGATGAGGCAGCCTAGACTTAAAATGTCAACAGCATTATGTTTTCTTTCATATGTAGATATTAGTTTTGTATTCTCAAAGATGTTTATCTTGCTTGGAATACTTACAGAATTCAGGAAATTATAAGGAGTTAGATGAAACACAGAGTTGTCTGGGAAAACTCCTCAAGGCCTCAGACATACAGTAATTATAGGCAACTCAGGAACGGTGGGAATGAGAACGATAACCATACCCATGAAAGAACATATCAAATGGTGATCTAGTGTTAAATGGGCAGCAGTAAAAACATAAATACAGGTAGTATTAGCATTATACAGGCAGAGCCTGGCATGTTTAAGAGTGTGTGTGTGCATGT
Source organism: Microtus ochrogaster (assembly GCF_000317375.1). NCBI lineage: Eukaryota > Metazoa > Chordata > Mammalia > Rodentia > Cricetidae > Microtus > Microtus ochrogaster. The sequence goes on from NC_022010.1 coordinate 91,197,166, forward strand.
GTGTGCAAATGAGTATGTATATACACAGACACAGAGAGACAGACACACATATGCAATAGCAATTAAAAACTACTAAATTAAAGAAGCAATGAATTTGAAGGACAATAGGAAAAGGTATATTGGATGTTTTGGAGAGAGGAAAGTAAACAGGGAACTACTGAATTAAATTATATTCAAGAGGGAATAATAAAACATCACAAAAATAAAATGAAAAAGAAAAAATAAGAGACATACTTTCTTTTAATTAGTCAATGAGCCTAGTACAATCTAAATAAGATAGAATACTTTTTACAAACACTGTTTATAAGCTGCCTATTAAATTATTCTCTTGAGAAACAGATCCATTTAATCTCTATATGGAAATTATTAGGAAACTGAAAAATTAACACTTTGCCTGAAGAAATATGAAAGAAACCATAAAATGACTGAACAATATGTTTATTTTTTCATATTAATATTATTTGCTTTCATATACTATTACAAGTGTCAGCCAAAAACTGACATTGTTTAAATGTATTTGCTCTAATTAAAGAAAGAAATCCATCAATTAATATTTTATAAGTTTCTTGTGTGTCTTCTATGAGAGGTTCAACATCAGTAATTTTTTAATGAAGTTCGACAAAGTCCTGCAGCATTTGTTAAAATCATTTAAGAAATGTTTCTAAGCCAGGCAGCAGTGGCACATACCTTTAATCCCGGTACTCAGTAGGCAAAGGCAGGTAGATCTTTGTGAATTAGAAGCCAATTTGGTCTACAAGAGCTAGGTTTAGGACATCCGGGACTATACTGAAGAACACTGTCTCAAAAGAATGAAAAGAAAGAAATGTTTCTAAAGTAACATAATTATTATCATGCATACATTATTTTTTAAATTAATATATAGAATTATTTAAGGGAGATTTAATTTATTTCAAATCATTTAAGGTTATACTTTTTTAATTTCTCTGATCAAAATAGAGGTACAATAGGAAGATTTATTTCAATAACCAAAAATATTATGACCATAAAAATGCATTGATGACCCTTAATTTTAACGGGAATATAATCTTGTAATGCAACTTCAAATTATTGTGCTTCTTAAAAGGAGAGATACTGCCGGGCGATGGTGGCGCACGCCTTTAATCCCAGCACTCGGGAGGCAGAGGCAGGCAGATCTTTGTGAGTTCGAGACCAGCCTGGTCTACAAAGCTAGTTCCAGGACAGGCTCCAAAGCCACAGAGAAACCCTGGAAACCCTGTCTCGAAAA
>NC_022010.1:91199706-91202179 GCF_000317375.1 Microtus ochrogaster
GTAAACATATTTGGTGATCATGTGTCCATAAATCTATTTTAATTATTTTATTTTTGACAAAATGAGGAAGATAATTAATAATTAATGCAGTTGAACAGTAAAGAAAAGTCAGCCTGGAATGTAATGTAGAAATAGACAAAGCCAAGTCAGAGATCAACTGAAGAATGTAGGTGACACGGTCATTCTGGACTACAATGTAGAAATAGACAAAGCAAAATCAAAAATCAGCTGAACAGTATAGGAAAACACATCTTGTCTTTTAGAATAAAAGAGAAAAGTCATTTCTGAAAGTGACACAAAAAGGTACTTTATCTTGTTTCTTTTTTCCCTCTTTTAAAAAATTGTTATGATTCTTTACTTTTAAACTTAGAGAAGAAATAATTCATAACTGGGTGGTTATTATTTTCATACCAGTGGGACTTTCATTCTCCCTACTGATATGCATAAAATGATCATGTTAACAAAATTAGATTGCTTTCTTTTTCATTGATTCCTTTTATGCTAAACATTGAGATACTCCAGAAAATAATTATTTACTCTCTTGTGCTTTACAATGGTGATTAATAGGAGTTACTTTAAATTGTACTTCAAATAGATTCTTTGAATTTGTTAAGTAAAAAGCATTCTTTCCTACCAGGGAGAAATTTCTTTTCTTTATTTTCTTTAAGATTAACTTTTTTAAAAAGCTAGATAAAAATACTCCAATGAATCACTCACCGAAGACTGAATATGATATTTAATGAACCACAGAATACCACCAAACACTCCCTCATGGAAGACTCATACTTCTGAGAAACAAGAATTTTCTTCTGATACCTGGACCCTTGGAAAGTTACTTTTCAATTACCAAGTAGTTTTTTACCCCTAATTTTCATGAGTTATGTACAATGAAGGATAAGCATCATACTCTTCACAGAAAACACACAGAAACAAATCAAAGACACATACATGCTATACACAAATACACACATACATTTCTACACACAAGAGAGAGAGAAGCAGTCACATCCTTTAAAACATAATGTGTACTACATACTCATTCCGTTCAGAGATAATATTTATGTATACAATTTGATTGCATATTATTTTCTTAAACAATTTGAAAAAACTGTTAATGTTTCTAACATCAATGCCACTGCTTGCAGAAGCATACTTATATTATACATGTAATTTTTCATTAAATTAGAAATTTATTCTTATTTCACTTTAGAGATAAAAATACAATGTGAATAAACTCACAAAATTCAAACATCTTTCCACAGGTTGAGCACTAGACTGGATTGCAGAAACTCTTCCCCTAGCTGTAGGTGACAATTTTGTTGTAATTAGCTCCGTAGACCTCTATTTTCTCATCTAAGAAATTGGAGAAATTATCATATGGATTCCAAAGCTTCCTAAAAATATGTGTATTTGGAGGGATGTATATAATAAATTATTATTTTTATAATAATAAATAATAATGATTTAATCATTTTATGTCATGTCAACTAAACAATAATTTTAAATTTCCATTAGGCACCTTATTGCCAGTCATATAGCAACTAGTGTTTGGGCTTCTATTATTGAAAATATGCCATTTCTTGAAATTTGGTCTCTTTGTAAATCGTGCTTAAGTTTAAACTCTAAGAAATGAAATACTATTTATAGACTTTTATATGAAGCAAGTTATTCTTGTAAAATTGCATGCTGACTAATCAATTCTTCTGATTATATGCCTGCAATTTTGTTATCCTAACCACGTTCACTGAACATACGTGAAAAAAGTCATAGCTTATTTTTTAGACTCATGTAGAGAAGAAATATAAAGTATTGTGTCATATGGTCATGTTACTGGAATCTGTCACATACCTGCGTTTATAGCACAAAATACATTGTCAAAATGGACATCAATGTTGTTACTTTTGAAGTACTCATATTACATAGCATAATGAAAATCTATATATTTTCATTGCTATATTTTTGAACCAGTGGTGATCATCCTACTCTTGTCTCTTCATAGGCCTCTAAATAATCAATATTCAGAAATATTCAGAAAACTGAATATTTAGTAATCATATTTAAACATTTTTAAAATACTTTTATTAAGATGTGGTCCTTTTGAGAGTGTTCTTGTTTTATATCTATAGTAAAAATGATATGCAGCACACAAATTGATAAAATTATTGCAAAACATTTGAAATCATGTGCAAAGTATTTCCAATTATTTTTTATAAAATCTCATGTTTTGCAAAAGAACCAATAATCATAATGTAAGTCTCCAAACATAAAGGTAACTATACTTAACACATAGCTATACATAACTATATGTACATATACGAACTAAGGTCTAAATCTAACTACATAGTTAATTATACTAAGTCATAATGCTGAAGAGATACATTGTTCTATCAATAGCTCATGTCTTGCATATAATTTCAACAGCAGACAGCGAAAGAATTTTGATTATTTTCAAAACAGCTCAGAAATAAGTGAG
>NC_022010.1:91208983-91214318 GCF_000317375.1 Microtus ochrogaster
AAAAAAAAAAAAAAAAAAAAAAAAAAAATACTGAATTTAAAGAGCAGAGCATTTCTTCTGGCAGCTAGCACTCATCCTGAGCCATTATAAACTTATCATGAAAGTCAATTAATTAGTATAATTAATTATAGGACATCCAGAGTGGGCTGAACAATTCAAATTCTTATTATTTCACTATTTTCTTTTTGTTTTGTTTGTTGGTTTGACTGCTAGAAACACCTCTCATTTTAACAAATCTCTCCTTTGCTGGATATGTAAATTCACTTCTGATGTGACTTTTTTGGTTGGGAACTACAATTGCACCTGCATGGAAAACAATGACAGAATTCAATAACTTACAAGCTGATGGTAGCAGAAATCCATTTTCCTGCGCATCAGTCTCTTGTATGCTCAAGACTTTAGTACAGCCCTACGAAACATACTGCTAAATTATTTTCAGATCAGTTTTCCTTTGGGTCCAGGATGTTCCTAAAGGTCGTTTTCCTAAGTATGAGTCAAATTTAGGGATAGGGAAATATTTCCCATTAGAATGAGGAGAGAGGAGTTTTCTGTTACTTCTGCTCACTCAGTCATTTCACTTTGTTTTCAAAGCTTTCTGATGTACTTTCCTCTGCAAATTTGTCTCCTCTGGGGGAAAAAAATGTTTATCAGAAGAACTGACAGCTACTTACTGCCTTCAATTCGGCTAATTCAATACAATTAATATTTTGTATGTTTCTTGTGTGTCTTTAGTACTGTTAGTCCAGGTTTTTAAATCCAAACATAAAGGGATCATAAACTATTTAAGAATTTCTTTCCTAAATTTTACCCATAAGAATTATACAAATTACCTATGTAATAAGATAACCATTACCCTGGCCTTTATTATAACTTAAATTATGTAAACACAAATAAATGTAGAGGCCAAAAAGAAAGGGTCAGGTCCAAAACATTATATTAAATCCACCAGAATTAAGTACATATGAAAATAAATCTTTTATTTGAAGTTTATATGATTTCTTAGCAATTATGAATTGGTATTAAAAGATAAAATTAATAAATATCTTATTGTTTCAAAGTTAATTTACATTAGAAAAATGTGACCATCTGTGTTTGGAAATAAAGCTTGTTCTGTAAATTTGAGGTTAATGCAATAGTACATCGGAACTTGCATTTTCAACTTTACTTTCTAGATTTGGAACTCGATGTGGTCCTGGTGATCTACAAGTATTTTCATTCTTTTGGCAGCTAGCAATGTAGTCTACTATACAAATGCTATCTGCTGTCCTGGAAGCTTCCTTTTTCTCTTGGACTAAGACTCAACGCATATTCATTCCCTTCAAAAGGAATTTCTTCTAGAATGTAAACATATTTGGTGATCATGTGTCCATAAATCTATTTTAATTATTTTATTTTTGACAAAATGAGGAAGATAATTAATAATTAATGCAGTTGAATCTCTTGCCTTGAAATTGTTCTATCAATAGCTCATGTCTTGCATATAATTTCAACAGCAGACAGCGAAAGAATTTTGATTATTTTCAAAACAGCTCAGAAATAAGTGAGTATGTTGTGAAAAGTTTCTCTCTCTCTCTGTCTCTCTGTATCTCTCTCTTCATCAAACATGATTCTCAAATATTGTCCAAAATTATTGTCTTTGACCTCTGTAACCCTATTTTACTATACCAGAGGTAGAGAGAAGCTTACACTATTTCCTCAAGAACTCAAGAAAGTCAAAGTCAATTCCTTTCAAACTCTTCTTCTTGGTGACCGAAGAAGAAGCAATCGACTTCATGTTATAAACTTGCCCACCTTCCACTATAATAGTGACTGGATGTTGATCACACTTCCAGCTAACACCTGAAACACCTCTAGTTAAACAGGTTTAATAGACAGTCTGACTTTCAAAAAGTGATCCTAATTAAATCAAGCAAATGTGCCCTTTCCATGGAAAAATAGAAGCAAGCAGTAATTGCTATGTTGTTAATAAGTGAATACTGATGAGGAAACAGAAATTAACTTATTCTTCCATCTCTGAAATACCCAATGCTCCTCAGAAAATATGCTGTCCCAGATGGTGGGAGGATGACAATGATGCAGGCTTTTCCACGCTCTGAGTGAAAATGTTTGAACCGCTCGGTAGTGATGTTCAGATAGAATTCTGAGTCACAGAGTGTTGGCCATTATGCCCTTTGCACTCCAAACCCAATTCTCTCAGAAAATCTATTATCATGCTGAATATCAACATGAGTGGCAGAAGAGTGGAGATTATAACAAAACCTCCCTCAGTGCTTCACTAGTCTTTATATTTGGACTGTTGCTTGTGGAATATTCACATGTCAAGAGTGCATGCTTCTTCTTTAATAAATGGCTTTCATACTCATTAGGATATTAAAACTGATTTAAGAAAATTTGTAATGCAGCTGAACAATATTGTTTAGAGCTCTAAATCAAACCATGGATGTGCTTTTAGAGGTACATAGTTTATAACTGTACATAATATCAACCAAATGTATTTAATATGTCTTAGTGCCATATTCTATATATGCACCATTGTATAAAGAATATAATTATGACAATTAAAACCAGTACTTGTGTGAACTTTTATGATTAAAGGTATAATTACCAAAGCAAAGCTAAAAGTTTGCTGATATCTGAGCTCTGATTACTGAGTATCGAAGTGTATTCTCTGGACATTAAACAAGGAGAATAGGGTACCACAAAGTTCATAGGCTAGATATTATAAAATGCTTTTGATCATGCAGTTATGAATGAATGGCAGAAAAGGTATATTAAAGCAACTGTTTATGACTCCAGTTGTTTTGATGTCTCACACATATGCACATACACACACGTGTGTGTGCTTCAACACTTGAATCTCTGGATTGGAGAAATTTTTTAGCACTTAGAATTACTTTCTGCTCCTCCAGAAGAATTAGTGTCAGGTCAGGCAGCTCACAACCTTTGTAACTCCAACGCCAATTGAAACTTAACGCTCTTCTGACCTTCTCTGTCACCCATATGCCATCCTCACAATACATGTAATAACAATGTAAAAGGCTTTGATATAAAAGTTTACATCCAAAAATGTGAATAATGAGTTAGAAGAATTATACTGGGACTCTTCTTTTGTCAGGAAGACTTTCATTTCTGTGGCTAAATACTTATTACAAACATCAATAGGAATTGTTGTTTTTGGATCATAGTTGAAGATTTTCATCCAATGTCCTGTGGAATGTGCCTTATAGGCTTGTATTGGCATAGAATACCGTGGCAGTGAAAATAATATAGCAGAGATTGTTCAACTTATAGCAGAGGCAAAGGAATAGAAAAATTGGCCAGTAATTATCTCAAAGGTAGTGTCTCACAAGCATGACATAAGACCACATCCCAAATTTCCAGGCCTTCTAAAATAGCATCACAGATGGTAAATAATTCTGAAATATTAACCCTATGGAGGTTTCTTCATGTTAAATTTAAAATATTTAATTAAATGATGTTGAGAATAATAAAATTGCAAATTATGCTGATGATACTTTATGATATATCCACTTAGATAAAAGGTATCATTTAATCAAGAATTGTGAATTAAAGCTGAGAGTACTGGGAAATCATATCAAGATATTTTTCTCCTTTTAATTTCTAAACTAAGTTTAATGTTCCTTTTGTCTCATGCAAAATATTATCCAAATAATGCAGAAAGTTTCTGTATTTACGAAAGAAACACACTGTATCTGAATTATAATTTAGTCTTCAACTAAAGATACATGCCAACTATAGATATCTTATAATTCTGAGGAAACTTGGATAGAGCTAAAATACTGAACACAATTGCTGTCAGCCAGGGAACTTGATTTATATGAGCACAGCAATTAGGGGCCCTGCACTGAGAACAATTTGACGTTTGAAGGATTTTAAAGTTATTTTTGAAAAGTTAGTTTATTTTCCTTAAAATTCCCCAATTAATTTTATCTTCTTTCCATGATAGATGAAGATTATTACTATGGACACATGGGATTTTTCTCTCCAGAATGTGCAACCTTTTACAACATCAAATTTACCATGTCTTTGGAAGTATTCTCAGAGAAGAAAATGTGACATGCCTACACAGCTCATCTTAAAATCAAAAGAACTAACCTAGGAGATGGTTCATACTTCCTAATTGAAACAAGTTTGAAGGAGACATGAAAAATTTGGCCTGTTGTTGTTGGGTTGTCAATAATTGAAACTTAGCACTGTTATAAATTTTGTGGACAAGTTCAAGTATTAGAATTGAGTTGTGTAGCAGGGAAGAAACAGTAGACACAAGAGGTGTATGTACCCTAAAAAATCACAATGAATACAACAGGATTAGGAAAACCAATTATAGTAGCACTATGTTTTAAAGATTCTAGGAATGAAATTTCTTGTGCAAGGAAGGATATATCTTTGTAAGATCTTTACAGAAGTGTCAAATTGCAAATTCTGCAGAGAAAGATAAAACTAAACATTTTCACATAACTTTGCTTCCTCTGTGATTGGCAGGGGGCATAAAACTCTTAAAAACTTGCCAAAACTTTTCTAGAAAAAAAAACAAATTTAGATATGAAAGACTCATGAAGCATACTTAAATATACCTTGGGATTTAGCATCATTGAGCCACGAAATTAAAAGTATTCATTGATTTTTCTTTCAGTTCAGCTGCAGAAATGTTGTATTGACTCACCTAAAAAAACGGGATTTTAAAATAGGCAATATCCATTAATCTGGTAATAGAGTGTTTTAGTAATGTTATAAATATATATTGGAGTGTATAAAGAGGTGATTCAGAGTTAAGAATACTTGCTTCTTTTGCATAAAACCCAATTTCAGTTTACAATCCATATCTGGTGTCCTAATTAGGGTTTCTATTGTTGTGAGAAGACACCATGACTGTGGTAACTCTTCTAACAAAAATATTTAATTGGGTTGGCCCACTTATGCTTTCATAGGTTCAATCCCTTATCATCATGATGCAAACATGACTGTTTAAGCATTACCTAAATCTTGATCAGAAGGCAATGGGAAAATGACTGAGACACTGGGCAGTATCCTGAGCTTAGGAAACCTTAAAGTCCACAACCACAGTGACATACTTCCTCCAACTAGACCATATCCACTCCAACAACGTCATAACTCCTAACAGGGAATAATATGCCCTGTGAGATTATGGAGACCCATTACATTCAATTCAATCTGTATTAATATCAAAAGAAAAAAAAGGTTTTCCCACCATTATTCCACTGTGTGTTTAACCTGTTTAACCTGCTCTAGGAAAAAAAAAATGTAATGACCAACCCTGGATTTTTTTTTCCTGTAATCAATTTTTACAGCTTAA
>NC_022010.1:91214668-91222590 GCF_000317375.1 Microtus ochrogaster
AAAAAAAAATACAAATAAAAACATTATAAAAAATAAAATAAAAAATAAAAATAAAAAAGATTAACATGTAATAAGAGAATCTTCATAATCCAACAGAGAACTCTTAGCTCTTCTTACCATGAGAAAGAAAATAAACTACATGAACCAGCATGCTGACTGTAGCAGAGAAAGACTTTGCTTGTTCGTTTTTCTTTCCTTTTTCATTTTTTTTTTCTGAGACAGGGTTTCTCTGTAGTTGTGGAGCCTGTTCTGGAACTAGTTCTTGTAGACCAGGCTGGCCTAAACTCAGAGAGATCCACCTGCCTCTGCCTCCCAAGTGTTGGAATTAAAGGTGAATACAACCACCAGCCAGCCTAGTTACTGATCATGAACTCTCTTGCCTTGAAAACTCTAGAAATTATTTTCTGTTGGTCACATCATTCAGTTGGTGTTATTTTAAAGTCAATATAAACACAAGAAATGTTCGTCTTGAATCACACCCCGCAGTCATGTCAGATATCTTCCAAAGTTCCTTGTTCCTAGGAGGTGGAATCTCCACACATCTCTTCTCTCTGAATTCCTGAAACTGATCCCACCCTGTAATCGAAGCTTTATGAATAGTTAGAGCAACTGCCACTCATGTAGCACCATGTTTGTCTCTGATGGTTCACGCCAGTTACCACTAAACCAGTAACAGTAGTCCTTTTCGTCAGTTGTCATTACTTTTAATTGAAATATCTGAATTCGTGAGAGGAGAGTAGCAAATCAGTAAGAAAGGATTTGTTTTTAACTAGGGAATGTGTTAAAGTCATGATATCTCATTTAATTATTTACAATAACAAAATTTAATTACATCTTATGCTTTACATCATGGGAAATGAGGCTCCATTGACCATCCTTTTTCTTACTCTACTGATTATGGCAGACAGATGCTGGGACTGTCTTCTTGACCTTGACAAAGGAAAAACTTGATATTAAATTACTTGGCGCAGACACTTTTTTTTCTAAGAATACAATGACAAACCAAGATCAAAACAAAGAAAATGACAGAGTTAGTTTCTCTTTATTGTAACTATCCCTTTAAAAATCTATGTAAGTAGGAACAAACAAAGGGGATATAGAGAAAAAGACATTTCAGAATGGGCTCCATAAAGGTGTATGTTACTCAGATCACATTTTATTGATCCTGAAAATCAACATTGAAATGTTGAAAACAAAATATTAGATCAAGGATTATATGATGTTTAAGAAACACACAGCTCCTTCTGGAATGATTCAGATGTACTCCTTTCTGCCTCACTATCTGACTTTAGGTTTTTGTGCAAACACAGATGAAATATTTGAGCTATTCTCTAAATTGCTAGTACTCCTACCTATAAAGCTACATGCAAGAAACACAGTCTGTGCTTACATAAGAACAATGGAGCAGAGATTTTCCTAAGAATCTGATGATTTTTGATCAACACAAACACTACATAACTGGGTTGTCTGGATAGCTAATGCCTCACTGTTTAAAAGAACAATTTGTGTTTGTTTATCTTAACCATGTTTTTTTGTGATTGAAGACATTGGTTTTGAAAAACATAGTTCTGAGATTTACTTTCAAAGTTACTTAAAAAGAAAGAGTATATATGAGGATAGGCTCTTTTTATCTATCAAACTAGATTATTTAATCTTCAGACTTAGGTAAAATATATACTCAGAAGAAAGCTGATGTTTGCTAAATAAAAATAAATCTGAAGCATTCTCACCAAGCATAAATTTGTATGTCCTATTTTCCTAATTTTTAAAGATAAATCTATTGTCCTTATTTAAAGGAGCATTGACAAAGAGTTAATGATGTGTAAATTCTTTTATTTTGTAAATAGTAGGATTTACTAGCTTTTGTAGTATTAGGATAAAGTGAAAATTTTAAGCCACTTTATCCTTTCAAAGACATAAGGACATCTAGATACAAATACTACAATAAAAGAATTGCTTATATTACACAGTTCCCAAATGCTGACTGAAACCATGGAGAATATAATAAACAATAGTATGAGCATAAACTTCAGCAAAATATGACTTGCACATTTCCGTCCAGCAATATACTGAGATTTCTCTGCCTGTAAGTCTTCCTTCTTTCGGCACTCTAAATACTTTCAGGCTTAAACATTTATTCTTTCTTACTCAGATATTGATGACCAAGCCTACTGAAGAAACATATTTGTGTGCTGCCTATGAAGCCCCAGGATGATATTACATAGTAAGTATACATTAACTTATAACTGATATCATGTTTTTAAGGAAGAGTTTTAGAGTTTTTTAATATTTACATCATGATAGGATCTCAAATAAAACTGAACATATATTTCACAATTGACTCAGAGTTTGTTAATTTTTTTCTTTTTTTATTGAGAAAAAGAAAAAAAAACAAGTTTCTGCCTCCTCCCAGCCTCCCACCTCCCTCCCCCTCCTCCCACTCTTCTCCCCCTCCTCCCACCCTTTTCCCCCTCCCTCTCCAGTCCAAAGAGCAGTCAGGGTGCCCTGCCCTGCGGTAAATCTTAGGTCCTCCCCCCTCCGTCCATATCTTGGAAGGTGAACATCCAAACTGGCTAGGCGCCCACAAAGCCAGAAAATTAAGTAGGATCAAAACCCCTTGCCATTGTCCTTGGCTTCTCATCAGCCCTCATTGTTCGCCATGTTCAGAGAGTCCAGTTTAATAAGGAATTGATGCATAATAAATTATTAAAATGGGATAGTTATGCTTACACTAGTATTTCTTTACCTACATATATTACTAGAATTTTTCTATGCTAAGCATAATGAAGACCAATCAAACACAAAGGATTGATCATGTTATTATAAAGTTTGATTTTTAACAAAATTGATCACAACTGGATGATTTTAGGAAAATAAAAAACACTGCAGTGAAGGAGAGTTTACTTACAGAGGACAAATGTGCAAGAGATATTTGTTTCCCATAGAGTGTAGCAGTATTTATACATTGTTTTCAGCAGCAAGATTGTCTTCAGTGTATTAAACAATGAAAAAAGCAAAGTTGGCTTCATTTAATTTTTGGCTATATAAACACTTTCTAGACTATATATGTAGTTTTCTTTTTGAATGCTTATTTAGTTTTCTCTCAACAGAGCAAGGATTTGTGATTAAATTTTAATAATTGATAGCCTTTAATGACCCAATGTTCAAATGGGATATTAAAATATCTCATAGCATGTGCCTAAAGTACAAAGACAAAATTATGCTTCTAAACTAAAGTCTGTTTTAGCTCCAGGCATGCAATAGTCATTTATCTTGAATTGCTAAGGTTTTGCCTTGATATAGATTATCTATATTGTAATTTGCTAAACTTTTGATTCTCTTATCTTTTCCTATTCTTTTTGTTAAAGTTAAATGAGTTCAGATAAACATGTCCTTGAAATTGTAAACTTCAGTAGCTACTGGTGAATAGTGATAGAAAAAGATGTATGATAGTAAGTAACAATTCTGTTACTGTTGTCTTGAGGAGAGACACAGGTACAACATGCCTGGATCATAGAAGGGAGTAGAATGCTAGAGAGAATAATTGAGGTACCAACTCTTCTGCCCACATTCATGTACAAGTGGAGCATGTACTGCGCAAGCCTGTGTCTTGCCCACTCTCCTGAAACACTTGTTTCTACTGGGAAATTTAGATATCATGCATGTCCCAGTTTCAGGTTATTATCACTAACAATGTCTCATAGTGTCTCTTTTCCTATTAATGTCTTCTCTACAGTTATGATGGTAATAGTAACTACTGATACAGGAACAAAAATATTTACTATTGTTTTATTGTTGTTTGTTTAACTACAGGAAATTAATGGACCTTTAAGGTTTCTCTGAAGGTTGAAATTTCTACTGCTCCAACTTTCAAAGCTAATATTGATACAGGCATAATCAAAATATTTTATTATATTATTTAATTTCATAAAATTTTAATTCATTATGTTATGATATTAGTAAATAGAGAGACATATCAGGTTGCCAAATTGAAATCACTTTGTCATACGAGTAGAATTATGTATCATCTGTTGAAAAACTTCAGAACTATGGTAAAGTACATAGGTGTTAAGAACCTTTCAGTAGACCCCTTCTACTTCTAGTAGCCTTATAAAAATTAGTGCTTCAGAAAAATAAACACTAACATGATTGAATGTGATGTGGAATACCCTCTGTATGCTGTGAATATGATTGGTTAAAAAAGAAAGCTGGCTTGAGCCTATGGCAAAGTAGAGCAGAGGTAGGAAGAGAAGATTGAACTGAATGCTGGGAGAAAGAAGAGCAGAGTCAGAGAGAAGCCCTGTTGGCCCACTGGAGACCAGAAGCTAGAACTTTAGCTGGTAAGCCATAGCCACATGGTGATATACAGATGACAAGAAATGGGTTAAATTCATATGTAAGAGTTAGCCAATAAGAAGCTAGAACTAATGAGCCAAGAAATGATTTAATTAATACAGTTTCTGTGTGATTATTTCAGGGCTAAGTGGCCAGGAAACAACAAGTGGCCTCCTCCTATGTGAATGGCTAATTCTTTAACCAAATACCAATTTTAGATTAATTTGTATTTGTCATTGAGATGGTGACTAGAAAACAAGTCAATAAAAATGGGAGCTACTCCTAAATTCATCATTGTGAGATTTTGAGACATGAAAATGTCTGATTTACTTATGTCTTTTTGGATTAAATGTCTAAGATACAAATTAAAAATTATCAAGACAACATAGATCCCAGCACAATTACCTACAAGCTCTTTGTTACGGACATTACAGCTTGATATAACTTTACTTATAGTCTCTATGTCCTGAAATTGGTTTGAACTATGATATGATGGGATGTAGTTATCAGAATAAAGGATGACTTGAGATCTTTAAAATTAAAACCATGTGCCACTGTACTTGTCAGATACTTTTTCTTTTTTTTTTTTCTAAAGCATCAATGGCCTAAAGAGATGGATCTTCTGTAAAACTACTTGCTTTTCTTTTAATGTTTAAATTTATCCCCATCAATCATAAAAGGTACTTCACAATCTGCTGTAACTCCAACTCCAGTGGATCCAAAAACTTCTTCTGACCTATGCAGGTACTTACGCAACCATGTCCACAAACTCTCCCTCTCTCTCTCTCTCTCTCTCTCTCTCTCTCTCTCTCTCTCTCTCTCTCACACACACACACACACACACACACACACACACACAAACACACACAGAGGTACACATGGACACAGACGCAAACATAGATAATTAAATATAAAATAAATCTTTAAAAAAATTATCTTGTGCTAAGAACTCTTCTAGATGGTGCGGGAGAATTATTGTCTGTATTCTGTCAATCATGTTTTAAATAAACTCTGATTGGCCAGGCAGGAAGTATAGGCGAGTCAACCAGACAAGAAGTAGAGTGGGGCAATGAGAACAGAATCTGCTCACTGTCCTGCCCAGATCACAGAAGAAGCAGGATGTGATCTACCCAGCTGAAAAAGGTACTGAGCCATGTGGCTATCATAGATAAGGATAATGGGTTAATATAAGTAACAAGAGTTAACAAGAAGCCTGAGCTAATGAGCCAATCAGTTTATATCTAATGCAGACTCTGTGTGATTCTTTGGGGGCTTACCAGCTGTGGGAACTGGGCAGGACAGAAACCCTAACAAGCCTGGCCCTCATGTTACATTCTAGGTACTAGCTAAAAATTGATAAAAAGAAGACAATGCAGCAGTAATACCATGTTAATAAGGAGAGTGGAAAGCAGGGGTTTAACAGCAAAGTTAGAAAACGGGGCCAGGGAAATGCCATTACAAATTTACTAACATCTTCTCCCCACCATCCTTATCTTATTTACTAACCAAACTCCAAAAAAATATTTTAACTCTTACTCTATAATGTTTATAGGACTCTAGTTAAATGCAATACAAAAGTCTCTTAATATATTCAATTAGGAAACAATACAGAACATAGTATATTACCCCACTTATATTCATCGGTGTGTTTGCCATCCATCAGCTTCAAATAGCAAAATGTCATACGCAACACCAAAGAACTCAAAGAGTTCTTATATACACTTATATCATAGTTTAGTTTTTCCTTTAAATTGAGGATCATCTCAGGATGTTTACTCTTATGGATCTTGAATGCTTGTGATCCATAATGTGGCTTCTGGAAAGCAAACCCGAGTCCTCTTCAAAAGCTACATGTGTCCTAAACCTCTGACAAATATCTTAAGATGCAAGATGTGACATTAAAATCTTTCAGTCTTTGGAAAAGTTAAAAGAATTTAAAATATGAATACATTTTAAATCCAGCCTTATATCTTAAATAAGTAACATGCTTTAATATTCAAAGAAAGAAGAAACTACATACTGAAATCAAATCGAAACATAAATCAACAGTGCAAATACCTCAGTGTCTCATGTCTAGGACATAAGAACACCAAGCTTTCAAAGAGCTTGCATTGCGTAGGCTGAGGCTGATTCCATTCTATAAATGCTATTGTATTTCATCGTCATCCCTGTTCAATGCCATCTCCAAAACCCTGGGGTTTCCACTGAAACTGAAGCTGTACCTTCCTGAACAGACATTCCTGGCCTACCCGCAGACTCTGACTTTGACTTATAGTACCAAGCCACAGCTTCTTTCAATGACTCCATTAATCATGGGATTACCATGCATCTGGGGCCACATATACTCACTAATGGCTACTTCTGGCCTCACACGTGTCCACATCTCAGGTACTGTTCTTGCCCCCTTCAATCCTGCAGCATTTTTGCCACCAAATCTAGTAAAATCTGTATATATCTACCATTTCAGCTTCTAGCTTAAACTGCAGCCTGAGCCTCCTTCAGTTCAGTGCTTCTGTGAGAAGATCCACACAAGTACTTCCCATTAGAGTTCACTTTAATGATGTTGGCCACTTATCCATCAGGGATGTTCTTTTTTCAACCCAAGAAAAGGAACATCAATTTTTTTCAGTAATCCTTATGAACTATGAGTAATTTCATATGGAAACCCTATACATATAATGAATCTGTAAGGAACATTGTCAAATATATAGGCCTTAAAAGGGTAAGTTTGTTACATTTGAGATCATTGTATAAATAGCTTAACAAGTGTTTGCTCATCAAATATCTTTTAAAGTATATAGGGTGACAAACCATTGAAATGATATAGACTGTGAGTGTGCTAGTTAGATTTTGTTTAAGTCAACACAAACTATTGTCACCTGTAATATAGGAAATAGAACAGAGTAATGATTTCATCAGATTTGCCTGTGAGGCATTTTCTTGGTTATTAAAGCTTATAATTTCTTTAGACTCAAAATAATCATTTCCAATTTAAATACATAATCTATTGCTCCTCAATATCCAAGACAAATTTTGTGTTAGAATTTTTCTTATTCTTAAAGCTGTAATATACATATCAACTGATTATGAAGTTCATATAATGCTGAATGAGCCAGATACATATGCTGTTTATATTTGCTGCGTTCAGCTGCACCTGAACCTATCACTGCCTCAGCTGATGACTATGTCTCTGCATTCATCACAGCCTCCTTGCTGCTGAGGCAGGAGCCCAGGGAGCCTTTGCATTGAGCTGCTATTGACTTTGCCACTGCCTCAGTAGTACTCACATAGGGAGGTAAATGTTGTTTTTTGACTAAGGCTCTTTTTGTTTTACCCATGAAGACTTGGAAATCATATGCTGGGGTGAAAACCCTCTAGCTCAGAGGGACAGAGAAAACACCCAGCTGATCTTCCTAATCTGACTTCATCTCAGAAAAAGGACTCTCTCCTACACCATCTAAAATAAAACTTCTCTAACTAGAACTCCCTCCCTCTCTTCTTCTTCTTCTTCTTCTTCTTCTTCTTCTTCTTCTTCTTCTTCTTCTTCTTCTTCTTCTTCTTCTTCTTCTTCTTCTTCTTCTTCTTCT
>NC_022010.1:91222690-91226775 GCF_000317375.1 Microtus ochrogaster
CTCTCTCTCTCTCTCTCTCTCTCTCTCTCTCTCTCTCCCCAACTTCCCCTCACTCTCTAAAGTTAGTCCAGTCAGCAACGCTGCTTGCTGCTTACTCTGCTTCTTAACCTACAGCTGATTTTATTTCAAAAATAGAATCTTGGGGTTCAAGTGTGATCAAGTATCCCAAAACAGATGTATGAACAAAAATATGAGTGGGCATAGTAATGTCTATCTGCTATATGAATGCAGTTTTTCTAAAAGGGTTGATTCATAAGTTCATTGAGAATTTTTAAACTGGAAATATTTTAATATTGCAGATAAAAGCAGAAATCAAAATGAGATACATACTAAAAAATATACCCAGACTGACCACTGTAGAATTTAAAGGGATCTAATCTTTAATTGGTGCAAATATTTTATGTATGATAGCAGAAAAATTCAGCAATAGCATGTACTGGAAGGACCACTCCTGTAGTTTGAGTTGCTTTAGTCATTCATAAGACTTTAACAAGAGTCTGTTCAGCAAAAGTAAAATAGCTTGAATGTAGTCAAATAAGCAGTAATATCTTTTAAAATTACTCTGTACAATTGAAATCACTTCAGGCAAAGACATTTAATGTATTGTATGTGGTGCTCAGGCAGATATATCTGCATGAATACTATCTAAAATCTTCCATTTTGGTCTCCTAAAAAGACTTTTCACAATACAAGGAATGGGAAATTGGCATATGTTGCATACTTTAGTGTTTTTTTTACAACATTTGCTGTGTTTCTCAGAATATAAATTTTCTGATTTAAAATATAAGCTGCAGTTCCTCTATTTGTATCAGCAACCCAGTGAGCCAACATAGCAGAAAAGTTTTAGAGGTCATTAGAGAATTTCCAAATAAATTGTTCTCCATTATAAAGAAAAACAATATTCAAATATTGATTTGATTTCAGATAAGAATCAGAGGTAAATATTTATAGAAGAAAAGTAACAATGCCATACAGTTGTACACAGATTACAAAACCAGACTCTTCCCACCATGTTGGAATATATGGAATTGCAAAATTTTGCATACACTCTGTTGCTCTCATTGTCTATAATCTCCAGTAGTTATTATTTTAGTTTATAGTTGGACATTGACCATCACAATCTCTTTTTTCCAATATTAATTATTAATATTATCATCTTTCAGATTGGTCATGAATATCACAAAATAGTATGTGAATATATAAGTATTAGGAAATAAGTGTGCAGATGGAGGCTGATAGTTCAGCACACTCCCCCAATATAGTGTGAAGCAGAGAGGTGGTAAAAGCAAGAGGAAATGTTCTGGCTAGCTTTCTGTCAACAGGACACCATATGATCTGCAGTCATTTTGGAAGAATGAATCTCAGCTGATAAAATGACCTAAGCAGACTGACCTGTGGATAAACCTGTGAATATTTTTGACAGGTAATTCAAAAAAAAAGAATTACAGTTCTCTGGGTGTGGTGGCACATTGGAATGGTAGTCCTTTGTGCTATAAGGAATCAAGTTGAGCAAGCCATAAGTAAACAAGTCAGCAATCAGAACTCTTCCATGGCCTGGGACACATTTTTTTTTTTTTTACTCCAGGCTTCTGCCTTGAGTTCTTGAGCTTACTTCCCTGAATGATTAGCTACAAGCTGTAAAGTGAAAAGAATAAACCCTTTCTCCTAATTACTTTCAGACATTCTGCTTTGTCACAGCAACAGAAAATCTAGCTAAGACACTGAAGTTCTGGAAATACTTCCCTAGGAAGCCTCACTAATATTCACTAGTATAGGAATGGTTTAGATGAATTAAATTCTGTTTTCAATTTCAATGTGGCATGAGGTGATCATTCCAGGCTTTGGAAAAAACGTTTAAGGTTTAGTCTGAGGTTAGTGGCAGACATACTTTTATGCTATTTTTTTTAGAGGAGATTCATGATAAGTGGTCACATTACTAGTCAGTATACCTGCTGAATTTAGGTCATAGGTCATCTCTATATTGTCACAAAGAAGTTGCATCTTCTATTGTGACTAATAAAAACATTTCTTATATATTCCTGACTTGTTATGATAGATTTCAGGTGTCATTTTATATTGACATAAAGCAAATCATCAGATGTGAACTCCTACTGTTGTAGCATATGGCAATAATTTACTTGTAAAAAGAAGATAGAGAATAATTCTTGTCACTTATACTCAAAACATAGCAACTCTTGGTCTTGATTAATAATCTATAAGTGTGGAATCCAAAATCAGTCATCTGATGTGCCCATATACTCTTACATAGCCTTTGCTTCTATGTCTCAGTTAATCCTCTGGCCCCGATCGATGAAAATTATTATACTTGAAGCAATAATTTATTCAAGATATATGATCATTATGCCAGTACCAAACTTGAAAGTTGACAGTCAACACACAAGAGAGAGAGGGAGAGTTATAATAGAACAGGACTACTCAACTCCCATGTCATAGTAGCAGTGATGCTGTATTAGCCTGTTTTTAAACTCAAGTGTGTTCTGAAAAATGCATGTAACTGTAAACTTATTTTTTCTTTTCCATACCACTCTGAAAATCTCACATACTTGAGTATGTATAGCCTCAAATTCAGCTTCCAATAATTTAATTTGCTGAGAAGATTCACACATCTTATCCTAGATTTAATATGGAAAACAGAACAGAGGAAAGAAGGGAAATATTTTGTTCATTTTCAAGTGTTGCTTTAAATATAAGATCCATGAAAATTCAGAGTCTGTTTTTATGTGCATAAAAATACATCACTACTTAAATCAGGAACAACAATATATGTAAAAAAAAGTCCAAAAAATTTATGTTTTGTGATGTATATTCTAAAATGCAATGGTATTATATCAAAGAAACTAACAGACAATTTTATTATAAAAGTATGTGCCTTTCTGGGAAATATAAACTAGGAGAAGGAAGACATATGCAAACTGAAGTCCACTGAAGTGTGTCTATCACATGGAATTGTTTGTTCATTTTCTTGCAGAAAGAGAGACAGAAATACAATTCACATTATGTGTGAAATTTTGGAAGAAGGAATATATTGATTTCACTTTATTTGCTAAATGTCCTATACACATTTCTGTAACACATATCTCCATGTTAAGTATTTATAAAATTTTCATATTATCATTTGATTCCTTAGGGTAAAATTACTTAAATATAATAAAAGGCATATATATATATATATATATAAAATAAATTATTCTGAAGATTAGTTGGACTGTATTTAGTTATTTAAAACAAAGATTTCCTAGACAGAGAGAGAAATAAATAAATAGATGGCAGAAAGGTAGATAAATAGATAGGTCAATAGGCAGAGAGACAGACAAATAGATGGGTGGTAGATTTTAGATGCATACACCTGGTCTAATTTCAATAGCATTTCAGTAAATTAAACACTTTTCAAATGAATAAAACTTTGATTACTAAGTAATTTATACCATGTTCACTTTAAAGACTATACCTGAAATTACTGAAATTGTATAGTCTAGTCTTTCAAGATTCTTAATGATGAATTGTGAATAGAATAATAATAAAATATTTCCTGAAATAAGTCATAATAAGTTATGAGGAAATTAAAAAACAAATAATAATGAGTACCAAACTAAAAGTAAATATTTCCTCTCTCTACTGATTTTAAAATTCTAAAAGTATTTACTGTATTTACTGAAATGACTTAAAAAGATTTTTTGAAATCAAATCACTAAATATTATTGTATTTTCCTAGCAACAGGATAAAATGCTATTAGCCCTCTGTAAATATAAATATTCTCTGAGTTTTGGCTTTTTATATCATTGAGCATTGTTGCAGCCATATATGAACACAGAATTAGTTGCATTTAATTTAAGGAATATTGTGTTAACAAAAACTTAGCCATTATGCAGTATCAAAGATACCGTAATGATTAAAATCATAAAAATGCCAGGAATAATGGTGCATATCTTTAATTCCAGCACTTGGCATGCATACCCAGATAGATCTCTGTGAGTTTGGGGCCAGGCTGGTCTACAGAGTCAGTTCTAGGACAGCAAGCACTACACAGTGAAACCGTATCTCAAAAAAAAAAAAAAAAAAAAAA
>NC_022010.1:91226931-91241308 GCF_000317375.1 Microtus ochrogaster
AAAAAGAAAAAGAATAACTCTCCACAGATGTGTTCCTTATGACAGTGATGTTGTAAGATTGTTTTGTGCTGCAGAGCAAAAGAATTCAGTTCATATTCTGTTGGAATGTGTCAACATTTCTTAAACTCACAGCTATGGAAATGTGGGTGTGGGTACACAGCATTGTAAGATTTTGTCATTTGTAAAACAGAATAGTGAGTGTTAAATGTCAGTAATACACCTCTCCCAGTACAAATAGAATAATCTCAAACCTTGAAGAACTTGCTCCTTGATGAGTTCTATAGACCACAAGAAAAAGTTCACAGCTCTTCACACTGCCCTGATCGTGTTCTTATTTATTTTTATGTGTACAGCACACATCAACATATCAAAAGATTATACATGCACATTAAAAAGAATAAAATAAACCAGTACAATTATAAAGTTAATTACATCATGACAAAATATAAAAAACATGATTCCACTCATGTATATTATCTTCAAAAGGATACAATTCATTCTGGAGTAATGAACATGCACTATCCTGGGAAAAACTACTACTCGCGCACTAAATTTAGCTTTCAATTCTAGACAAACCTACCAATTATTTCTGAAGAAAATATAACATCGGTAATTATACAAAGGAGTGATAAAACTCAACTGTGCAGGTGCTTTGCTGCTGAAGCCAGAAATATAATCACTCAATGACTAAATAATTAGCCCAAGAAAGTCAATTTGATTCTAACTTAAAAGAATATTAATAAGAAATAGATAGGTTCCATTACTCAAATTTTCTCAAAGTACTTAGTATAAATCTGATTGATGGGCTATATTTTAGTCTCATTTGGTGACTGTCATCTTTTCAAAAATGCTCAGGGTCCTACCTAGCCAGTTACTCTTCAGCCTCAAAAGTTATTTTTCTCTCCTCATTTTTTAAGGGGGTAAGTTTCATATGAATCAAGAACAAAAATAATTTGTAAAGATTCACAAAGAGGTAAGTACAATAGGATATAAAACTTACTAAGTGAAGAGTTATAAAAGTCAAAATTACTCTATCTTTGGGGACTTATTTTTTTTTCCAATATTGCTACACACTTTACATTGGTAGAGAAGGCATTTGGAAGTCATTGTTTCAGTGTGTATCCAGACAGGGTCAAAAGAACCATTAAGTTCCTCTTCAGTTCCAACAGTAGTAAAGGCTTTATTAGTTGATGAAGAAAGAGACAGACTGCACTGACTGTAACCACATAACTGAAATATTTGGCCTTAGTTTTGTAAACCTAAGACATAACAAAGATCTATGCAAACTGGAAACACCTAGATTCATAATACCCTCTACATATACGCTGTTAAAAAAGACAATGCATGGGTATAAAATGACATTTTGATACTAAATTCCTCTATAGATTATTTTATGTTTAATTTTTCTCTCAATTTCCTTACTACAGAATTGTCTTCAGTATGAACGCTTCCATTGTTATCAACTACTTCTTCTTTATTATCACCCACTTTAGATTTTGTCATAAATAATTCCAATCACATCCTTTAAAGTCCCAACCAGATAATTACAGAATGATCTATGATAAAAGACCTTGTAACTTTTCCAATTGCTGATGAAGAAAATTACAGTGTTAGCATCAATGTGCATTAATAAGAAAATGTATTAGTAATAAAATATTTAATTTCTTAAATTAATTATTCAAAATGTAATTGCCAATTATTTTTAGTTACAGCAAATTAAGTATTTTATTTTATATAATACTTTATAAACAGTCTTGTTTATTTTTTTCTTGCTAAAAACAAACAACAGATAATTTCAGACCACATACCCAAAGTATTTGTAGCACAGTTTGAATATTACTGCTCAGCCTCTCTTTGCTCTGTCTATTCTTGAATTCACCAGACACATTCTTGTCCCAACTTATCTTCCTCTCATGGACTTTTATTTATTTTATTTATTGTAAAAATTTTTATACAATATATTTTGATGGTATTATTTCCCCTTATCCATTTCTTCCAAAGTGACCCTCTTCTTATCCTCCTCATTGTATAATCTTTCTCTCTTTTAAATAATAAAAAGCTCATTTATCAACTGAAAAAGGAGTCAATTTTTTAAGTACTTTTCTAGAGAATGAGACCTGACTTGGGATATGGTTGGTAGATGTGATGTCGCATCACTGAATAAGATGTCTTTCTTTCTGTACACAACTATTAATTTCAAATAGCTTATTGGTTAGGGATTGGGACATTGTCCCTACTTCCCTGTCTCATTAGTTTTGTTTGAACTTGTACTACCAGAGAAGAAAATAACCATTCATTTCACTTAACAATGAACCCTGGAAGCTAAAATATCAACTTGCCTGTCAGATATACGCAGTAATTCAATATTCAATAGGGAAACAAATATTTTAAGCGTAAACAACCGTATTTTGATTAGAATTATGATCACTTCCATGAGATGGAACTCACACTTGAACTCCATATGAGGCCAAGAACCTGAGATGTGATAGATCACAAGCCTTAGGGAAAAACTTACTTCAGTATTTGGCTAAAGTAACATAGCAACAAAAAGACTCCTAATGATACTTTACTATACCCATTAGTCAGTGCAATGCTAAACTATCATTTTGTGATGCTTCTTCTGACAGCAGATGATAATCGATCCAGAGAACCAAAACTGAAAAGCACTCAGAGAGCAGATTAGGAAGACTCAGCCTTAAGTAGGGTGTCTATAGCACAGCACTCCCCTCAAATTCTTTGTGGAAGGGGAGGAAGAGAAATTGTAAGAATCAGTGATGATGGACAATTTCAAGAAACAGCATTTTTTAGTTACCACTCACTGATGCACATGAGAATTTGCAGAGAAGCATACTCAAGACCTACTTAAATTCAAAACAAGCATAATCCTTTTAAAATATCAATATGAGTCATTTGAAATATATACATATTAAGATAAATATGTATATATTCTCAAAATGATATTTTATTTTATTTGTATGAGAATGTACCTGTTTGTCTTTGTGTGAAAAACATGTGTGCAGATGTCGAATGAGGGAAAAGAACACATCAGATGTCATGGAAAAGGAGGACGAAAACACAGTTATGAACCACATATGAGTGCTGGACTTTGAACATGACTATTATGCCATGCTTTCAACTACTGAGCAATCTTTCCATTACACAAATTCTTTTCACACCAGAAATGTGGGTTTTAATGCATTGATAAACCAGTATGGTAAATCACCCTCTAGTACATTAATTTTTGTCAATCAGTACTTTATCATTTCAGAAAATGTTTAGCTAAAAATTTATAAGCAAAGAGAGTAAATTTCATTTTACTGATCAATAGAATAAAATCTATTATGAAATCGTTTTGGTTTATAACTCTGCTAAAGGTACAACCATTGATCACACAAAGCATTAAATGTGATGAAGTTTTTAAAACACTTGTTTTGTTGTTGTTGTTCTTAAATACCTATCTTTTCAGAGTCAGGACAGATGGTACTTCTATGAGAATCAAGGCATGAAGCTGAAAGTGTTATAAAAAAGGGCTTGTGAAAAATGAAACCAATGACCTGGGTAAGAGCACGTGTGTGGGTCAAACCTTGAATTGACCTATGCTTCACAGGTTTCATTGCTCTGGGGCCTGGAGTTCACCCTAAGTGCATTCTTCCAGGTAAAGAGAGAAAACACCAGTGGTATCACTTCTGATAACACAAACCATTCAGGATTAAAGAATCTTGGCAGAGAATTCATATCTAGTCACCCTACATCAAAGAGGAGGGTGTTTTCAGATAAAAATTGTTTTTATGTAGGAATGTTAATTTTTTTCTTTATTTTTGGAACTAAAAATATCTTGTATTGGAATGTACCGAATTCTCATAAATTCTTTCATGTTTTCTAAAGTTAACCATGTATGTACCTTGAGCCCACTGGACCTGAAATAGGGTTGTGTAATTGCTCATTTTTCCCTGACATGCCTCTAATGGAATCCACTAGAACAGACTAAAACAGTGACTAATACTAATAAAAAACAAGATTAAAATCCTTTTTATCTTGCTTGTTTGCTTTCTTAACTGATTTTTTTAAAATTATGTACCCTGTTTATACTTTCTCTTCCCCCCAACTCCTCCCAGATAATTACCAGTTCCCCTCCCATGAAGCTCCACGCCCTTTCTTTCTCTCTGCCATTTGAGAGTAAACAAAGAAGCTAGCAGAACAACCCAGAATTTAAAAACATAGGAAAAGTACTCGAGAAAGAATCTTTTAAGTATAGGAAAGTCATTTTTCATGACACTCCTGCAATATTTACACAAATGTGATGTTGTAGGACACATGTTGATGTCAATTGTACCCGATGTTACAACTGGGGCCTTGTTGTTGTCTGCGACCTGAACTGTTGGCAGAGGCCATGTTGAGGTCCAGGTTCTCTGCTGATGCTAGAGGGCATGTGGATGTCCATGGTCCATGCTACCTTCAGAAACCATGTGTAAGTCTATGATCTGTGCTGTTGCCTGCTGTTATGAGCAAGGAAGCTTCTTTTGCAGTGATATCTATGACTGTAGACGCATAACTGAGAATGAAAAATCTTGAAGGCTACTGTGACAATCTCCTCCCCACAAAAAATAGAAATAAAAACAGTCCAAAGAAGAAGTTAATGGAGTCATTAATAACTGTGAGAAAGCTGTTGTGGTGTAGCTATTCATAATTCTGGTAGGATTGGAGAAGGACTCATTATCTTTAAGTGACTCGCCACTAGGAATTTGCCCATGCATCAGTGAGTATATGGGCAATACAAATTATACTTGCATATTTTTTTATTTTTTGATGAAGGGTATAAAGCTGTGATGGTAAACATGAGAGAAATGGGAAGCAAGTGTGATGGAGGTACATTGCATGAAATTTTCAAATAATAAAAACAGAATTTTGAGAGAAAATAAAGAAACAGATGCCTTGTACATCAGTTCTTACACTGAAAAGCTTTTATTCATTTGTCTTTTTAGTGAAATTCTAAAAATATTAAGAAATTATTCTTTCTATAGTAATATTTATGTATATGTACATACAACCATGTGAATTTTATAATATAAATAATGCTTCATGCATATAAAATAAATATCATATATTAAAACATGCAGCCAGTGAGTCTTCATTTATATATATATATTTCAAAGCTCGATGTAGTAACCTGGGAGAAAAAAAGGTGTTCATGCTGTCATATTATCTTATGTACTCTATGGAAGTTGTAATCAGCCTTATAAGACACAATATAGTAAGTACAATTCTGGGTCCAAACACCAGTCAGAAATCATCAACTGAAACACTATCCTGAGTGAGATAAGCCAGACCCAAAAAGAGGAACATGGGATATACTCACTCATATTTGGTTTCTAGCCATAAATAAAGGACATTGAGCTTATAATTCGCAAAATAAGAAGGTGAATCCAAAGACAAACATATAGGCATCCTCCTGACTATTAACCTTCATCAGGCGATGAAAGGAGACAGAGACAGAGACCCACATTGGAGCACCGGACTGAAATCTCAAGGTCCAAATCAGGAGCAGAAGGAGAGGGAGCACGAGCAAGGAACTCAGGACCGCGAGGGGTACACCCACACACTGAGACAATGGGGATGTTCTATCGGGAACTCACCAAGGCCAGCTGGCCTAAGTCTGAAAAAGCCTGGGATAAAACCGGACTCTCTGAACATAGCAGACAATGAGGACTACTGAGAACTCAAGAACAATGGCAATGGGTTTCTGATCCTACTGCACGTACTGGCTTTGTAAGAGCCTAGGCAGTTTGGATGCTTAAATTGCAAGTCCTGGATGGAGGTGGGGCTTCCTTGGACGTCCCACAGGTCAGGGAACCCTGATTGCTCTTCGAGCTTATGAGGGAGGGGGACTTGATGGGGGGGGAATGGGAGGTTGTGAAGGGAGGAGGCAGAAATCCTTAATAAATAAATAAATTAAAAAAAACAAGCAAAAAAAAGAAATAATCAACTGAATTCACTGTACTGTCACAAGCCATGATGGAGGTTGTATACTGTCTCTTTTTATTTTCTGTTTTAACAACAAAGTGGGAAATGGTTTATAAGGAATCTATAATTATCTCAACTTTCTGGAAACTGGAAATCTTAAGCACAAGGGCCTTAACGCTGCATTTGTTTGGGGAAGAAAAGTCTATGAACATAGATGACAGAATGAAGGGATTTAAGCACCACATTTTTTCAAAAGCCCCTCTGGTGAAAATGGCATTAACACATTCGTAAATAGGGAAGACCAACTCTTAAACTTCCCATGCCTTTATATTGTCACAATAGCAATCAAATTTAAACATGTTTTCAAAGTACATTTATATCACATCCATGATAGCCGAATACAATGCACACTATCTTGAGACTCTTTTGGACTGTACTTGTCTGCTGGTTAGAAATATGGTTGACAAACATGAAATTATAAATTCTAAGTCAGTCATTCTGGCATAAGCATTATAGTTCTTAAAACAAGAAAACAAAACAATTGTAAAGGAAACTTCTGAAAGCAAGCTATAGCTAATAAAAATAAATATATGACCTAAGAAATGGTACACCAACTGCCTGCTAAATAGCCAGAAAGAAAGAAATCAGACATCTGGCAAATGCCTGTTGAGGACTTAAAAGTGATTATAGAGTAGTACATTGTCATTTTTCCTCATGCAGGTTCTGCCAAATATGGGTGGGTCATATCATAGCGCTTATGATTTTAGAAAGCTATTCTTATTGCTAAAAGTTACTTAAGGCATTCAGAATGTTATGTCAGCAAATAAATTGAGAGCATCATAGAAATGCACAACAAGGAAATTTGATTCTAAACAACTAAATGAAATTCTTAAATCACAGTTCTACCCTGATCCAACCCTTGCATACAACACTATTTTCATGCATTTAAAAACTGAGATAACTCATGTTTTCATATGTCAGCATTTCTGATACTCAGGGGTTCAAACCCAGAATAAATCATTGTGCAGCTTCCTTGCTTCCTTAAGCTGAAGACGAAAGTTTGCAGGACTTTTCAGCTGTTGTAGTTGTGTTATCTGTTTCCTGTATAATTCCTCTCTCTCTTTGATTGATAACTGTGCATATCTTAAGACTTCTATTTGGAAGACTTGACTACTGTATACTTTGTAAAATGCAGTCACATTCAATGCCACCAAATTGCTCATGATTTAGGTCAAATGTGGCTGGTTTACAGCAAAAGTAATTCTTCTAAGGGTCTTGACTTGGATTATTCTTCACATCTCAGGAGCTTTGTGAACTGCAAATGGTCCCACTGAAGCTCCAAATTACCAGAGCTGTTTTCCATGCTAGCCTCTTAGTTGACTTCATTTAGAGACATTGTAGTCTCATCTTTATTTTAGTGGGAGACAGGACAACCTGCTAATTTTCTTTGTCACATTCCATTTGTTTTCCAGCACATGTTGTATCATGTGGTAAAAGCATTTTCTGTAGAGTTTTCTTGAGATGTACAGTCATGCATAGTCTCATGTAATGTGGCATCAGAATGGGCAGACAATGAATAATGAAGGCAAAGGACAAAGACATTGTTATTCCCAGTACCTCACAGGCCTGCAACCAGGCTAGGCTCTACCCACATTATTCCTAATTCTAAATGAGAGGATGTGATAGTATTTTTTTCAGAAAATTATTATTTTTTTTGAGATTATCTCATAATTACATCATTTACCCTTTCTGTTCTCTTCCTACAAATCTTGCCATATGCTCTCCTTTCTCTCTTTGAAATTCATGGCCTCAGTAGTCAATGTTTTATATGCATGTGTAAGTAGATAGATAAATAGATGATGATAGATAGATAGATGGATGATAGAAAATAGAGATATATTGATGATAAATAGATAGATAGATGATAGATAGATGGATAGATGATAGATATTTCTAATTATACAAACACATCCTGCTTTGTAAATATAATTTTATACATATATATGTAAAATTATACTTCTTAGAAAATAAATTATAAAAAATAGATACACATGTGATTTCTTTGTACTATAAATACGTTTAATACTAAAATTCATTCATTTTGTTCTTGTTTTGTTCACAAACAGTATTGTATAGCCTAGGCTAATATCAAACTCGGTGTATAGTTGATGTGGGAGCGTCATATATCAATCTGTTTATTTCATTGGTTAAGCAATAAAGAAACTGCTTGGGCTGGCCCTCATAGCTTAAAACATAGGTGAGAGGAGAAAACAGAACAGAATGCTGGGAGGAAGAGGAAGTGAGCTCAGACTTGACAGCTCTGTGCTCTGGAGCAGAGACGCAATGCACACCTCTCCTGGGCACATGTGATGAAGCTCCGACCCAGGATGGACGTAGGCTAGAATCTTCCCGGTAAGCGCACCTAGCTGTGCTATACAGATGATTAGAAATGGGGGCTAAATTAATATGTGAGAATTAGCCTAGATAGAAATGGGCCAAGCAGTGTTTAAAAGAATACAGTGTCCGTGTAATTGTTTTGCGGTATAAGCTAGCCAGGTGGCCGGGGTGCTGGGGACGCAGCCTCACCACTCCTATTACTACATATAGTTGAGGTTAACCTTTGAACTACTCTATACATTCCTCAAGTGATGAATTAGAGATTTGTGCTGTCAAGCCTGGATGGCACTGACATTCTCAGGGAAAATAAAGAACTTCTGTTTTTAATTTTCCTCTTTTACTGTCTTTCTATGTTTAATAAGAGATGAACAATTTTCTATTCAGACCAGAAAAACATATTCATTCATTCACTCTCTCCAATTTTATTTTTCCATCCCACCTACCTACCCTCCATTCCCTCATCTTTTTGGTTCTCTCTTAATCACCTTTCTCTTTCCTTTTTGCTTTTTCTTTCCAAAGAATGTTACTATTCATTGTGCATACAACTATGTCTTCTACTTATAATCCCTTGGATAGTACTCAGTTCATTACTTGGGATAACACACAGATAATGATGAGATAACACTACCAGGGAAATAGATCTATATTCCTCTTCAACATCTTTACTAAAAATGCAATTGTCCACTTGATGGGGAAACCTTGTTAGATAATTACTGTTAAAAGGTGAATCCAAGTTAAGGTGTGATTTTTCTGGGACTAGGAGAAAAAAAAATGGGTGCATGTCCCAGGTGTGCTCACTCTGTGTGATTTCCATGGGGCACAGCTCAGCTTGAACTTCTCATTCCTCTTTCATGAGTTTTCCCCTTATAATAAATAAAATATTATTGTTTTATTATTTAGCTTGCCTGGTTATTTCCCAAATCAAGCTAATTTCTACAGTTGGCATCCAACATGGGACACAAACCCATGACCCTGTGATTAAGAGCCTCATGCTCTACTAACTGAGTGATTCCACATTAACTTTCATTTGATTAATTCTTCAAGATGATCTAAACAGAATTGGAATCCATGGCCTCAGACTGTTTTCTGGGCATAGAAAAACAAAGAGAACACTAGCTTAACAATAGCGACCTTCTGTTGGTCTCTGATGGTTCAATTAAAATCAATTTCTCAGTAATTTCAATTTTTAAGAGATCAGTATATATATCCCCATTGATACTTATAATGACTAGAGAATCAACTAGAAAAAAATAAAAATAAATCACTTAGTTTCCCCAAAGCTTTTAATCTCTGTGTGGGTAAAACTTAAAGAATGAGAATATGTATGTATTAAGGAAATTCAAATGTGCTACAAGAAATGTACAAGCTAATTTTTAAGATAACGATTTAGCAGTTGAATAACTTTCATTCCCTCATATCCCAACTACTCTGTTACAACACCTCTTACAAATGTGCATGTGAATTAATGCAAATCAAAATGAACGGATACTGAAATTTTCTAGTCAACACTGTAGAAGTCAGCTTGTGGAAATAGTCTACGCTAATTGTACACTCTCTCCACTTTCCATTGAAGTTTTCTATTACATCTTCTTGGAAGTAAACAAAATCAACATAGGCATACTAGGGATATTTTTGTTTGTTTTCTTATTATTTCACCATTCACAAAGTTTCTAAGCTTTTTCATTTCTCTTAATGTGTAGCTGTGACTGTAATTGCTTTTGGTTGATGTGGTTAATTATACCAACAAATTTAGCAACTCTTCTCTGCTTTCTTCTGTTCAACTGCCATAAAAGAAGCAAACTTAACACATAATTGGTCATAGCTTCAAGTTCAATGAAGCCTTATAGTATACCCAAAAAGAAAAAATTCCTGAAGGCCTAAGCATACATTACTCACCTAATTTATTTGAAGAGACGGTGAAAAAAATTAATCTTGCATGCAAACCTTGTATATTTTCTGACAGTGGCAACCAAGTTAGCTCATTCTTAAGTTTTAAAGAAGTTTCCAATGGCATAGAGTGCTCAGGAGGCTCCTCACTTACAGCTATTTCTAGAAAATTCTACTCCTTCTCTCTAAAGGTCAGTAGCTTCTGGATAGTGAGGTGAGTGGAAACACTTCTGTTATAAAATAGCCTTAGGGATCACAGTTTTATGCAGGATAGTTTGCCAATAGATCAAGCATTGCATAAATATCTTCAGCAGATGTTGCTAGCGTGGAGACAGCTAGCAGGGAAATGAAATTCATATCCAGAGGAGGAATTAATCTTAACGTCACTGCATTTCTGTACCCACCAGGTGGAAGGAGTTTGATGCTATAACTCAAGCTGTTGGTTGCTTTCCTGCAGGAGTGGCAGTTCACTGTGCTCACTGTTATTGTTTGCTGCTGACAGTGGTTCTAGGAATCTTCACAGTTATGGTAACTTTTATGATATATATCTTATGCAGTTAGTATCTGTGTAGTTTTTTTTCCACAGTACTGCACCTGCTCTTTCCTACTTGCCATTTTTTTTTTAAATGGATCGTTCTGTCTACTTCTTTCATAGGTGAGCTCTGGTGAATATCCTTGGACTACAAAATCTCAGTATACTTTATTACTATTACATGACTTCTTAGTACCTTGACTCCACATTTCTTCCATGCCTTATTTGATCCTCCTATTTTAGTCTTCCACCTGCTAAGCTCTCATCCACCCAAAGCCATCAATGCTATTTCATTTTCCTAGAGAGGTCAATACCTCCCCATTAGACCACTCCTCTCTACCTAACCACTGGTTGTATTTGTTTTAGCCTACTTATTAATGACTTAACAAATAACATTCACATAAGAACAAATACATATTTGTCTTTTGGGATGTATTTTACCTCATAAAGGATGAATGCTTTCTAGTTCCATTCAGTTATCTGAAAAAAAATTGCTTTCATTTAAAAATATATATATATATATGTATATATATATATACATATATATATAATTTATTCATTTTTCATTTATTTTACAGACTGGCCAAAGTTTCCCTTCCCTCCTCTTTTCGGTTCCATCTCTGAATTCCCATATACACCAATCCCTATTCACTCCATCTCCATTCAGAAAAAGGCAGGTCTTCTATGTACTTGAACAAACATGGCATATCAAGTTCAGTTAAAAACAAGCTCCTGCTACTGCATAAAGACTAACCCAGTTAATACAGCAAGGATAAGAGTTTCACAAAAGCCAGCTAACCACCAGTGACAGGGCCTGATCTTACTGTTAGGACCCTTTTAAACAGACCAAGCTAAACAACTTCACACACATGCAAAAAATTTAGGTCAGTCCCGTGCAAGCTCCCTAACTGTTGGTTCAGAGTTCATATCCTAACATAAGCTCAGGTAGCTGTCTCTGTGGATTCCCCTGTCATGATATAAACACTCCTGGCCTTTTACAAACTCTCCTCCATTTCTTTAGGAGGACACTCAAAGCTCTGCCCAGTTCTTAGCTATGTGATGTGAAAGTCCTTGTGTATATGTGTTGCTTTTATTGGTTGATGAATAAACCTGTTTTGGCTTATGGCTTAGCAAATGAAAGTAAGGTGAGAAATCTGAACATAGATAGAAAGAGAAAGTAGGCATAGTTAAGTAGGCCCATGTAGCAACTGAAGGAGAAAGATGCCAGAACCTTAACAGTAAGTGACAACTTGAGGTGATACATAGATTCATAGAAAAGGTTCAACTTGTCATGTAAGAACTAGCTTGGAATATTCCTAAGTCACTGTACAAACAGTTTTATAATTAATAAAGATTCTGCATGATTATTTGAGTCTGGGTTGTTGAGAAATGAAAATACAGTTTGTTTAGATAATAAAACCCAATGTTCAGCAATTTCTGGTGGATAGTGCAAATGTTTAAAGTTAGTATTTATAAGTCTAGATTTATTCAGCCTTGATATTATATCTCCCTTTCTGTATTTAATTTTGATGATTTAGATCTTTTCTTCAACCTTCTAATTAATTTGACTGAGGGTTTGTTAAGCATGTTCATTTTATCAAACAAACAACTTTTTGTTTCATTGATTCTTTGCATTGATTTTTTTTTTTTTGGTTTCTATTTTATTGATTTTAGCACCAAGTGCAAGCAAGCCCAAATTCATTAAAGAAACACCATTGCAGCTTAAATAAAATATTGTCACCCACACAGTGATGATAATGACATTTTCACCAATAATCAGGTCATGCAGACAAAGCCTGAATGAGAAATATTCAAGCTACCTGAAATTATACAGACAACACACTTAACACATACTTAAAGAACATGTCATCCATCCAATCCTAAAATAATATTTCTTCTTGTCTTTACCTCATGAATAGTGAGTACATACTTGAACAAAAAACAAGTCTCATCAGATAAAAGAATATAAAAGTAACACCCTTTAGCCTATCTGATTATCACTAATTAAATATAGATATCAATAAGAGAAGAAACGACAGAGATCTTACAAACTCAAAAAACTGAACAATGAACTGCTAACTGGAAAATGGGTCAAGATAGATATTGGGAGAGAAATAGAAAAATCAGAATTGAATGAAAATGAATACACAGCACTTACGTGAAACAATGAGAGTGTGTCTCAGAGGCAAGTTCATATCTTAGTGAAAAAATATACAAATCGTATTTTAAAAATCTAACAGCACACCTGAAAGTTCTAGAAAAACAACAACAAAAAGGAATAACAACATAAAGTAGTAGATTGCAAGAAGTAATTAAACTCAGGCCTGATCCTTTACTTTAAAAATGCAGTATAGATTTCAAGTATTAGTTTTAGTAGAAGGACATAATTATGAGTATTGGATAGAGAATTATCCATACAACTTTGCTATGTTATATGTCATGTGCTCACCAAGAATATTCTCATATGTATGCTTTGTTTTTTGAAGTATTTTTATGTCTGAAATTTTCCATACACTGAATTTCTCATGGAATTTTGACACATAAATCAGATAAGCAACTTTCCTTAGCATGGGCATTAGAATAGTTTCCCCAGGCTGTTACAATTTCTACACTGATGGTTTTGGAAAAAAATGTATTAAAATCTAGTGTTTTCAAGGATAAAATGATCAGATAACTAATAGAAGGTCAGTCTTATTTAAAACAACCAATCTTTTAGATTATGGATATCTTCCCCATGGGAGCTAGGTTAAAAACTAAAAAAGCTGACATGTTTACCTACTAATCAATGGTTGTTCTCTCTGACATTGACTAAATTATGCTTTAAATCAAATTGCTCTATTTAATAATAGTTCTAAAACATTACTATGATATGGTTGAAAGAATTGGTATGTGAAATAAAAGCTATTTATAGACTTGACAATGTATGGGTTGACTAATTCTGACTTTCAATATATAACAGTGTTGGGACTGAACATATGATGAAGTAGATAAATGTACATACTGTTCTTGTAGATGACCTAGAGTCCATATGGTGACTTCCGTAGCATCAGTTAAAGGAGATTTGATGTCCTGTTCTAACTCGAATTATGCCACATACAAAAACTTGGTACACATTCAAGCATGCAGTCAAAACACTCAGACATATAAAATAAAAATAAACCAATCTTAAATATAAATACAATACTATCTTAATCCCAAGTACATATTAATGTGAATTAATTTGCAACACACTTCTGGTACAATGAGGTTACCATGAAGTATGTTGAGAACTAATATAGTGTAATTGGCATTCTTATTCAAGACTCTAATACCAGAAAGGGAGATTTAAGGGGAAAGTCATGCTAGTCTGTATGCTCTCAGTGAAACACAAATTCTAATTTTTCTTAATAATAAACACCCCGAGTCAGATATAGGAGCTGATGCTAGAAGGTCAGAGAAGCGGGGCCACAGTCACTAAAGAGTTCTTACTTCTACCAATGCTGACACTGACGGGGCAATCCTATCTCTATGAATCCTCAGAGCGCATGCTCAGACTGAATCCTTAGCCTGCAACCTCAGACTGTACCTGAGCTCCTGTCTCTTCCTGCCTTGCATTCCCCT
>NC_022010.1:91242228-91262508 GCF_000317375.1 Microtus ochrogaster
AAAAAAAAAAAAAAAAATTGATGTCTTGAAGTTCATTCTGGAGAACCATGATGTAGAAGATAAGAAATACCTCCCGTGAGCTGGGCCCCTAGCTTTCAAACACTCAGAGAATAAATAGTAAAGTTTTAAAAATTAATTTTTCTAACATTCTATGGTGGATTCCCAAAATTGTTTGCCTATTAGGATGCAAGATCCTTCAGAACAAAAACTTTGAACTTTTTCTTACCTACAAGAGCTGACTTATTGCGAGTGATCAGTTAAAATAGTTAAAAAAAAAAGTTTTAAGAAATAATGTATATGTATAGATTGTTTTTTATTATGATTGAAAAACTTTAAAAGCCTATAATTTTGTGGCAAATGTAATAGGATAGACACATGCTGCTAATAACACACACATGGTGTCAATCTGAAAATTATGCAGATTCCACCAGGTTTATAGCATAAAACCTACACAATTAAAATATAAAATCTAAGAATATTTCACACATTGTACAATCATGGTTTATTGTGTCTTTTCCTTGTGTATCTTCTATGGATCTATTTTTCATTCAGTCATTCATTAAAAGTTAAAGTTGACAAGGAAAACTTTAATAGTCTGTAAGCTTGATTGATTTTTAAGCAGAATTATCCTGACTCCTGGCTTCTGATCTCTTTTTTATTAATACATTAATTACAAGGATGACCATACATTCTTTTTCTATTCTTTTGAAATGGAAATATTTTTAAAAGCCTCTTGACAGGATTGTTTTCTTAAAGAGCCAGGGGCTATCTCTTTGAAATCTTATCTTCCAGAAAGATAACTAGCCTCAAGGGCTGGAAAGAAGACTCTGTCAAAAGCATTTGATGTTTTTGCTAAAGAACCAAGACTGTTTCATATCTGACTGTTCATGACTGTCTGAAACTCCAGTTGCAGGAGACTGAGGTCTTCTCGAAGCCTCTCAGGCAACTGTATCCAGGTGGAACTCATGCACAAACACACACAATAAAAATAAAAGATACTTAATATTTTCTAAAAAATGAGACATACATCAACTCACTGTCTTCATATAAATATATGAACATAGCTTCTATAGGGAATCATAAAATTTATAAAGTTATTTTTTCATGTAAATTTTAAAATATGTTTTCATTTCATTTAATACCAATCATGATAAGAAAAGCCTGAGGAACCCAAACCCTGCTCATAGTAACTCTTTTACCCCAATTTACATTAGAGATTTTCTGTTCTTTTTTTATTGTTTTATATGTAAGAATAAAATTTCTTAATTATCCAATTAACCTACAAAGTATGTCCTTTTATTTGAACAAGTCATTTTGATGATAAGAAAAACACTTAATATAATTATTGTACTTATACAAAGAATATGTCCAAATAGAATGAACTGAAATTTGGCTTGAAGATTATATCATAGCTGTTACCTCAATAGGAGATTTGATGGTGTTCTATATCCCGTTCAATGACTGTCATAAGCTAATGAACATGTAGCATGTAGCAGCTATAACACTGTAGGTTGCATGATGAAACCAGCTTCTACATAGAAGCTTTATATTCATTATATAAATGATAAATTATATATAATTTATAGATATGATTGTCAATCAGTGTTTCTGAAGTTAGTGACATTTATAACAATTTAGCATTGTAGTATATTTCATGAATACTAGACTGAATGCTGGGAGAAAGAAGGGTGGAGTCAGAGAAAAGCGATGTAGCCCCGCTCGAGATAGACACCGGAACTTTTTCCAGGAAGTCACAGTCTCGTGGGAATACACAAACTAATAGAAATGGGTTAAATTAATATGTACGAATTAGCCAATAAGAAGCTATCAATAATTAAATTAGTACAGTTTCTGTGTGATTATTTTGGGGTTAAGCACCCGAGAATGAAACAAGTGGCCTCCTCCAACAAAAATCAAATAATATATCATCTTGTATCTAATTGTCTACTTGTACTCCTTTCTAGGATCATTTCTTCCAGCTCTGCCCCCAATCCTGCCTCTTGTCACATTAAGGGTTCTGAGAACAGTTTCCAGTCCTCATCCTCACCCATTCCATTTTCTCCAAATACTTGTAACTCTGATGCCAACCACAATCCAAGTAACAACCAGGAGCCAACAACAGTTTACTCCTTACAACAAATTGGCAAGCCAACGTGGTGAACTAAATCCATGTAAAACCTGAGAAAACTTAAAAAGGAATCTTAGACACAAAAGAATAGAGTTAAGCATGGTTTGTTAATGTCATTTCCTTGGGTGGGCTCTGTTTACTAGAAGCAAGCAGAGGCATGGCTCCTTTAAGAGAGGTTTTCCTGATTCAGTGGTAGCTGGAAAAAAACAGTGGTTTTGAAATGCCAGCTTTCTGCGCCATGCTGTTGGTGTGAACTGATATTTTTTTTTTTTGGAGGTATAACTATAGAACATTTGAGTGGGGTCCCTGAGCAGACTGCTATAGTGTGCTTATTGGTAACAGAATAACTGTGTGCCTAAAAATAGGGCTATAAGCATGGCTCTCAGAGGCAGCAAACAGGTCCAACATGCTGGACTGGGCAGGGCAAGCAGGCAGCACCGTATTTCCCCTGGTAATCTAGAAGTTCATAAGAATGGCTTATCATTTTAAAAAGTTCTCTTGGACAGTAAAGAATTACATATATAAAATAGGAAAAATTTAGACATAATAGACCTCTAAAAGGGTCACATTGTTCAATAAATGTATGTAGGCCTGGAAGAGAGAAGAAGTATATAGAGAGTTGGAAAAGAAGTATTTAAAAAAAAATAAAACATTCTAACAAGACAGAGTACAGAGAGTCATAGATTTAAAAAAGTAAAAAAAAAAGCACATAAAGTTGGAGTATACATAGAGAGTCTGGATTATGCATACTATTGTGATTTTTTTGAATATTTTGACTGCAGAGAGACATTTGATTCTGGGAACTGCTAAGCTAAGCCGTTGGGGAAGGCCTTCTGCTCCTCCAGCCAATAGCCACTGAGATACCAGCCCACTGGGGCATGGTCTCTCTCTTTAAAAATGTGGCCACTTCCCTCCTCTCTCCCTCTTACTTCCTGCTCTGCTTCCAGCGACTAGACTCCATTCCAGATTGTGCAGAGCGCTGTTGTCTGGGACGGTGATCTGTAAGTTTTTTCCCCTTTAAATAAATAACCATTCTATTAATCATAATTCTAAGCTGGTGTGGGATTGTTTTTTACTTACACCTTCACCTTCATCTGGCGTTTTTATAACTTAGGGTTTTTCATGACAATGAGACATGTCTGCTCTTGGCAGCACCAACCTACTTCAAGAGGAAGATGGGCATCGAAGAGGCTACTTAGGGAGTTGGTTAGCCATTTGGGGAAGAAACTGCTCTTGCCTGGACTGTTGTATAAAATGGACACAGAGAACCCACAGAAAGAGGACTACTGAACTTGACTAAAGGTGAGATGATCTTTTCAGGGTTCCTGATTCATGAAGGAGTCTGCGAGACATTCTACAGGACACAGCAGATAGTGACTGAACTGCCTTTGAAATTTCCTGATTCATGGAAATGTCTGAGGATACTATGGGCCTGTAGGCTGAAAATGAATGCCCCAATGGTACAGAGGAACTCTGGGTGACTGTCCAGGCATCAAAATGTCTCTGTCATTTCTAGAGTTTGGAAGTTTCTTACTTATGCACTTCCTGTTTACTTAGGTAATATTATATCCTTCTGGAGTCTTTGATGGAGTTGAAGAATGGTTAGTTATAGTTATAGTTTTCCTTTGTTATGGTAAAAGATAAAATAGGTATAAATATTGTAACTGTAATTATTGCTTGATAACTGTTTTGTTGTATGTAATTTTGCTATGTTAAAGTTAAAGCCTTCCCTTTTTGTTTAAACAGAAAAAGGGGAAGTGATGGAGGAAGGTCATTGGTTAATTAAATAAAGAAGCTGCTTGCCCTGATAGGTTAAAACATAGGTGGGAGGAGTAAACAGAACAGAATGCTGGGAGGCAGAGGAAGTGAGCTCAGACTCGATAGCTCTCCTCTCTGGGGCAGACGCCATGAAGCTCTGACCCAGGATGGACATAGGCTAGAATATTCCTGGTAAGCACACCTTGGGGTGCTACACACATTAATAGAAATGGGACAAGCAGTGTTTATATGAATACAATTTGTGTGTTGTTATTTCGGGGCATAAGCTACCCAGGCGGCAGGGAGCTGGTCTGTGGGAAGAGGCCCGAAGCTCATACTACACTAAGCCAGCATATATATTTTAAAGGTAGCTTGAATTCAAAATATGGGTTTAAGGATACACTGCTTTGGGAAAGAGCGTCTTCTTTTGTTTCCACAGATGACAAAAAACTGTGAATTGCTTCTAGATTAATATGGTTTGATAGATCAAGACCCCCTGAAAGGTAACCTTGAATACCCCTCAAAAATTACTTTCTTCAATAAACAGCAGGATTCAGTTTGGAGAGTACTACACCCAAATTCCCAAATATTGTTTATTAATGTTTCTTTATATTTAAAGGTGAATATGCTATAGAGATTTGCATTGCTATGGATCTTGGTCTACTGATACAAATTTATGCTCAATTTTATTACAATTTGTATATGTATATTTCTGCTCTTGATTAAGGTATTGTGTTTGTACAGCTCATTTAAAAATATAATGTATAATTGGGAAATATTGCTTAATAGGTGATCATCTATAATAGTAAAACTTGTAATCATATGAATAAGATTTTCTAGATCTACAGCTATGGATTTCAGATAGATGGATAATCTTCAAATCTTTCAAAGATGACAGAATAGGGCATTGAAAATGTTTTAAGAATTTAGGGCTTATCATGACTTTGAGACAATCTGTTCCTAGCAGCACCAATCTACTTCAAAAGAAAGATGAGCATCAAAAAGGTTCCTTATGGAGTTGGTTAGCCATTTGGGCAAGAAACTGCTCTTTCCTGGACTGCTTGGTTAACTGAACAGGAAGGATCCAAAGAGAAATGACTGTTGAACTTACCTAATGGTGAGATGATTCTTCAGGGTTCCTGTTTCATGAAAGAGTCTGCAAGACATTGTGCAGGACACAGAAGAAAATGAATGACAGATTGTTAATATAGGTGGAACTGTCTTTGAAATTTCTTGCTTCATGGAAAAGTGTGCTGGATACTATAGGCCTATAAGCTGAAGATGGATGCCCCAATGGAACAGAAGAACTTTAGATGACTGTCCAGGCAGCAAGGTGTTTCTGTCATTTCTAGAGTTTTAAAAGTTGCTTACAATGTACTTTTTGTTTACTTAGGCAATATTATATTTTTCTGTGGTCTTTGATGGATTTGAAGAATTGATAGTTAGAGTTGAGTTTCCTTTAGTTATGAGAAAAGATAAATTAGATGTAAATATTTTAACTGTAAATTTTTCTTGATATCTCTTTTGTTATATATAATTTTACTATGTTAAAATTAAAACATTTCCTTTTATTTAAACAGAAGAGGGGAGGTAATATGGGATTTCCATCTGTATGCTGTGATTACCATTAATGAAAAAGAATGCTTTGAGCCTATAGCAGAGCAGGGCAGGGCAGAGCAAAGCTGGGTAGGGAGGACAGAACTGAATGCTGGGGGAAAGAAGGGCAGAGTCAGCGTGAAGCCATGTAGCCCTGCTGGAGCTGGACAAAACTTTACCCAGTAAGCTACTACCATCTGGTGATGCAAAGATTAATGAAGATGAGTTGAGTTAATATGTAAGAGCTAGCCAATAAGATACCAGATGTAATGGGCCAAGCAGTGATTTAAATAATATAGTTTCTGTGTGATTATTTCAGGGCTGAGCAACTGGGACACAACAAGTGGCTCTCTCCTTTAACATCCTATAGTTATTGAATTTGTGAATATAGAAGATAAATCTAAATCATATGCAAACCTATCCTCCCTGCCCTATCATATCCATTTTCAACTACAGTACATCCTATTGTTAAACTATTTTATTTCTGTGCTCAGATTTACTAGTGTGGTGCTTTTCAAACTACAAAAAGTAAGATTATGCCAGTCTACCTACAACCTAATATTGAACTTAATTTTGTTTTGAGCCTATAACATTCTAAATGATAGAAAGCGCACTTTGTTATTGTGTTTCCTTTGTGAGTAATCATTTTGAAATGTTTATTCTTCTGCCTTCTCTATGAGATTTTGTTGTGACTTATTTATGAGTCATCTACTGCCTCTAATTAATGCTATTAATTTTATAGAAATTATAAGGAGAAAGAATAGGTTCTCAAATCTATAAATGTACTTATTATGAAGATAAAATTTTCAAACAAAAATAGATTTACTTATTTTCATTACATTGTATATAGCTCTGGAAGTTACTCAAATACAAAATGGCTCATAACATCACTTTTTTTTCAGTTTGACTCTATGAAATAAGATTTATTCCTTGCCATACAAACTACATATATGAAGTATATGAATCTATATAAATGGAAGCCCACAAAAATATAAATGAAAGACATTTGTTAGTCTTTTCTATTACACTGATCTTAGCTATGTAAGAATTATAATTATATTATAGCACTATAAAGAGTAGAAAACTGACAAATATTATTTGTTAACATAAATGCTGCTTTGTGGTATAGTCAATAATTTTAAATGTATTTTAAAATTTACTTTTGGAACTGGGAATACATTTTCATTGTATAATGCATGCTAGACACTCTCTCTAAATGGAAATATGGCATTTATCATCAAGATAGATGAAATTGTGGCTTAAGATGGCACATAATGTTGATTTGATCACTGGGTTTTGGCAAGTATTTGATTATCTTCTTTAAACTAGATGTGTGATATTTTCAATTTGTGAATTTTTTGAAATAAAGTAGTATCATATAAAATATTTAATTAATTCAAGCAAATAACTATATGTTACAAAAATATGACTAGTGAGCTATGAAATAAAGTGATGTGAAACACACAGGAATGCATATATTAAAAGTTTTTACATAACATTTTTAGTATTTAAATTTTGTATCATTGCTTACAAGGCTAAACAATTATAAAAACTAACATAGCAAAATAACAAAATAAGAGAAGATGAAAAACCATATTAAACATGCAACTGTCATGAACAATACAATGACAAAGGTAAACTTTTTAAATACTAAGTCTTATAGATGTTATGACATAAACTAAAACAACTAGCATATTTTTCTTTTATTTAACATTTTTGGAATTCAGACTGTGGTGATATTTAGGTTGTAATATACAAATAAAGTTTACCTGAAGATCAGAAGTTGAAGCTTGCTACTATTTAACATAGAGGTCTGTAGTTCTGGACAGGCAGATGAGAAATGATGTGGTTGGATGGAAAGAGCAATATAAGGCAAGAGGAGACAGGAAGGCAGCCCCTTTTTGACTGAGGAGTTCACAAGGTAAGAGTTAGTCAAGATATTTTTAAAATATATATGTGGTTTAGCTTAGCAACCTGTACAATGAAATGGCTGTCTGCAGTCAAAAAATATAAAGAAAATTCAATAGTGTACATAATCCAGACTCTCTGTCTGTATTCCATCTTTACATGACTTATTTTTCTTTATTCCTTTAATCTATGACTGTCTGTACTCTGTCTCTTTAAAGACTTTGTTTTATTTTTCTATAGTGTTTTTACTTCCTTATATAATTGTCCATATTCTTTTCTTCTTTTTCCCAAGCCTAAGTACATTTATCTAACACTGTGAACCATTTAGAGGTCTTTTCTAAGCTGGATTTTTCTTTATTGCATGCATATCTGTAATTACTTTTTGACCAGCAGTGCTTTCTTTCCTATTTTTTTTTTAAGATTAGCAGGTAAAGCTAGAACCACCTCTGTGATCCTGCCTGCTTGCTCCACTCTGTCCAATATGCTGGAGGAATGTTCACTGCCTTTGAGAGCCACTCTCTCCACTCAAGATCCAGTGTTGCAGCAGGTCTGTGTCACCATTATGCAATTTGTAACATGCTGCTCACAGATCCCATTTAAATGGTCTTTAGCTAGATCTCCCAAAA
The DNA here is from genome assembly GCF_000317375.1 of Microtus ochrogaster. Lineage (NCBI taxonomy): Eukaryota > Metazoa > Chordata > Mammalia > Rodentia > Cricetidae > Microtus > Microtus ochrogaster. Next base: position 91,250,245 of record NC_022010.1, read on the forward strand.
GAGTCAGAGTCATTCGTGGTGGTAAACCAGGACGCTGCTATTTTTAAAGAAGCTGTATATTTTTTGCCACTAAAGCTGAGACAGGAAGCCTCTTAAAGGATCCACATTTCTACTTTTTGCCATCAAACAAAGCCAATCAAAAAAAAAATGTGGCAACCAAGAAACTGTGTTTGACTCCTATTTTTGTGAGATTAAAAGCTCTTTTTCATGCATTTTTTAGTTCTTATGTAGATCCATGCCAAAGACAGTGGGCACTATTCTGTTGACCAGAGTTCTTTCTTAATTACTACTTATTAGTTTTCTCACTTTTTAGAATTCATCATGTCATACATTTGAATATGATACATTTGAATCATACATTTAAATATGATATTTTATACCTAAAAAATTTATGATAGAATTACATTTTGACTTGTATATAAGTAAATTAAATTAAATAATTCCAAGGCACACAACAACTTGGAAATAGCATATTCATAAACCATCTTTGTTCCATCTGTAGTCTTCAAATAATGATGCATAACTTACTTTCCTTGTTTCAGCACACAGAAAAATTTTATCTTTGCTCTAACTGTTCTTGCAATCTCTTCAGGGAAATCTGTTCATGCAGCCATGCATAGTTCAAGAGAATGTTAACCCAACTGAATAGCAGAATTTATTACACACATTTTAGAAACACTCAAATCTTCCTAGATCCTATATCATGGTTTTTTTTCTTATCATTTAAAATGCATTGATGAGCATTACATGGCTTTCCTTTAATTTTCAATAATCTACATAGATTAAGTTCATTCCATTGTTTCCTTTTGATTTGGACTCTTGTCTAACATTTACTAAATAATTTGCAGAATAACTCAAGAAGATGATATTTGACTTCAATTTGATGCCTGTGTCACAAATGATTTTGTTATATCACACAAATTGATAACAGGTTATCTCAGAGGGACTTCCAAATATAAAGTTAGGGAAAGAGCCCAATGGATTTGAAATTTAAAATATAAGTAACATTTCTCTATGTTAAATGTTAATACCTAATTTATATGTTAAACTTTATCCTTAAATTTTATCCAATTTTTTAGAATATTAGCATACCATAATGAAAAGATGGAGGCACTATAAACCTGGTAGTTTTACTACATGAAGTGAAACTAAATACTGAGAATTTATTAAAATTATTTAAAAGAGATATTAAAAGTTAAAAATTATTCTTTTCCAATCTTGTTTATACATCTATTTCTTGAAGATCTTATTTGACAGCAGACGTTGTGGTATTCTGGCTCTTAGAATGTCAATTTTTTTGTGCCTCTTCTACAATGTTCCCTTAGCTGTAGATCCAAGAGATGTGGATGTGTCTATGGGGGCTGGACTCCCATAATATGTTGACATCTCTATATTGTATACAATGTTTATTTCTGTTACAGTCTCCATTTTCTGAAATAGATATTTATTTTAGAAGAAGTTTGATAAATTGTTGAAAGGAGAGGTTTTTAGGAGACAGATTTTTGGTTTCTCCAACCCCAGGAATACGGTTGAATCTTCAGGAACAGGAATGATTTTCTTTCTGTTGATCCAGCTGTAAGCTCAATTAGACAGTTATTTTTTTGTCACTGACATGCAAATAAATATTCTTTAAACAAAAGCATGCAAACTCTCATCAGAAACACTCAGGTATTAAGTATCATACTTCCATACAATTTTTTATGACTCAGTATCATGAAGCAGAAAACACTGTCCTGTGAAGAAATATAGAGAGATCTATAGGAAAGGAGAGAATACAAAGTAAAATTACCCATTCTCATAGAACTGATGATATGTATTCATAATTATGTGGAATATTTTAAATATTTAAAGGAGTATCAACAAGAAGTGGATCTGAAACTGTCGTAGTAAAGAGATGATAGAGGGAGGAGCTTCTGTTCTTCATTTACACATACACAGTCAATTGTTTAAGATGAGCACAACTAGGTATCAATGCTGTGTAAAAATACCTACTGTGTTGTTGAGCCCTAGAGAAAACACTGATTGTAGCTGAAAATACCACAAGTCACTGTCTAAAAATGAAACAGGGAACATGAATTCTAACATCACTGTGAATACTGGAAGACCAATGTGTAACTTAAAATAGTTTGGTCGAACAGCTTGCTCACTTCATTCCTATGGGATAATGTTCAAATGATATTAGAATGTCATTTAGTTTGTTTATGTTATCTAATACTTGGTACTTAGTAATAGCTGAGTCTACTACCAGGCAGTAAGCACTGGAATTTTGGAGAAGAAAATAGCTGGAAAATGTTATCACACAAATTTGTTTCGAAGTATAATTTCATCAGTTATTGGGCTTAAATTGAAATAGTGACTGTTATGGAAGAACATAAAATCATTTGGAGATTTCACATGTCGTCCTTGTCATGAGTTATGTCAGAAAACTGTTCAATCTGAGAGACAAACACAGAGACATTTTAGGATTGGTAAAAGTATGTTCCCATGGTACAAACAATTCCTTAAAGAAGAGAACTCTGAAAATATAATGAGCATAGAAAAAATAATGAAGTAGCATTTTTATTGGTGATTTAAATAGCTAATAAGGTCTAAAAACTCCAATAGAAGTCCTTTGTTCTAGATGTTTTTTCTATGGCTTTTGTGAACAAATAGAGATTTTTGCTTTATTATTTTTCCTATTTATCTTATTTTTTTATATGATTGCTTTGTGACCCACCGAATTTTAAAACGGACTATCTGTATGTATAAGTACTCACTGCACTGTGACAAACCCACCATGGGCTACATCTCTGAAGACAAAGTAATTAATCAAAAACAAAAGACATGAGTAAGAGGACAACTTTAAAAGAAGGGGTCAGAGTGTGGTTGGAATGGGATAAAAGTATTATCAGCATGTATTATTTATGTAGATAAGTAACCTAAAAAATGTTAGCATTAAAAATTATAAACAAACAAATGATGCTCTATATATTTACAAAGTTTAGACAGCTCAATTACAACTATGTGATAAAATCATGAGGTCAAAAACATTTTAAACCTTGATTTAACATCATCTGATATTGTTGTCGGACAATGTTCTTATACCCTGTAAAGACTTTTTACTTGTATTGGTTTAATAAAATACTGAGTGAGTAGTAGCCAGGCAGGAAGTATAGGTGGGTCAACCATAACAGGAGAATTCTGGGAAGAGGAAAGTCTCAGTTTGCAGTCACTACCCAGACACAGAGGAAGCAGGATGAGAAGGTACAAAGCCATGTGAGTAACACAGGTGAGAATTACGGGTTACTTTAAAATGTAAGAGTTAATAAGAAGCCTGAGATGATAGGCTAACCAGTTTGTATTTAATGTAGATCTCTGTGTATTTCTTCACGACTGAACAGCTGTGGGACCAGGGGGGATATTAACCTCTGTCAACATGAAATCAAAGTATATTGAGAATACCTTGACAATTCATATCCCAAAGTAAAAGATGTCTATGTTAAGGGAGAAATTACTCTGGAAAATTTATTTAGATGGTCTCAGTGTCATGTTTACTGCTGTGTGTTCTTTGTTTTTGTTAAAGAGAATTTATCAGGAGAACATGTGAGTCTTTGTCATATCCTAACCTATTTTTATAGACTTTTTGTCTCCTGTAAAGTTTATTATTTATTTGCAATTTTTCTTTATATTTTAAAGCTATATATAATGCAGTTACAGACAGAGAAAATAATCAAATATTCACAAATCCAGAGCTTGAGAAATCATGAATTTTATAATATTTATTTAATTGGACATGGGTACTAGGAATAGAACTTCAGTGCCCTGCAGAAATCATATGCATTCTTAATCACTAAATCACCTCTCCAACCCTCTAATTTTTACAACAGGATAATAACAGGATTCTGAGAGTCATACTTAATGAAAAATTGGTGTTGGAAATCATCCTTATTTCTAGAAATAAGAAGTTATGCTGTTCCTGAAGGGTTGAAATATAAAATGATTAAGAAAGAACATACAGGATTTAATCTGTAGCATGAATAATAAAAACAATGAGGCAGATACTAGTGCTCAAGTTGAAGATCAGAAAAGCAAAACAACCAAGCTACTAGAAAATTCTTATCTATATATAAAGGCTGGACAACTGCAGAATAATTCTGAGTCTCTGTCTCCTCCTGCCTATTTCCCTTTAGTGCTGGGATTAAAGGTATATGATTCCTTAATACTGGGATTAAAGGTGTTAGCCACCACCAGCTGTATCCGTTTCTGCATTGATTTTGTGTAGTCCAGGCTGTCCTTAAATTTATACAGATCTAGCTGCCTTTGTCTCCCAAATCCTGCAAGTAAATGTGTGTAAAACTTCTGCCTGACTTCTAGTGGCTTAATTTTACCTTCTGATCTTCAGACAGGGTTTATTTATTAAACTATATATAAAATATCATAAAATAAAAATAAAGAAATAAAATAAAATAAAAATAAAAATATAACTAATATAAGAAAACTATATATCATTAGTATGATAGCTATATACAATAAATACAGACAATATGGCTTAATTTAAGTTGTAAGAGCTATCTAATAATAAGCCTAAGCTAATAGGCCATAGAAGTTATAATTAATATAAGCCTCTGTGTGCTTCTTTGGACTGAAAGGCTGTGGGACCAGGTGGAGCAGAAATTTCATTGCGCATTAATTACAACTGTATAATGAAATTTCTAAGAAATTGCTATGGTAAAATATATCTCTATACCTGGGCAGATATACCTCCCATACTACAAGCCACTAGATTCTAGTTCTATCTCTACCATTAACATAATTCCATATAGTATATTAAGGGGTTTCTCCATATAATCACTTATATATAAGAAGGAAAACATAAAATTTATATCCTCTCCATAATTTTTAGCTCATTCTGAGAACTGACTTGATATAATACAAATCAAACAGACAGAGGAAATCATACAAATATACTAGTAAAAGCTATACAAGGCTTGCAAATATTTTTAAGGAAATATTTAAATGGCACAAACAAACAATTTTTTTTCTGAATTTTACCAAACTAGAAACTGTGAAAATGTAATGAGACAAAGTTGCTGAAGCTTGGATATAAAACTGCTTAACACAATTTGTGTTAATGGATTTCTCTCAGTCTCAACTCTCCTGCCCATAGAATGTTACTTTTCAACTAGTTCTATAGGAATATGCCATGCATACAAAATCCCCCTCTCTTAAATTGAAATAGAATAAAGTTTATTGAAAACTTTCAAGGACCTGTCTTGAAAAATGTTTTTACTCAGGGTTCAAAAAGAGATTTTATAGTAAGCATAGGGAATGGTCTTATGGCCATAAGAAAAGAATGTTCTCTCACACATTATTCATGTGATCTTTATTCTTCCCCCATTACAAATTCCCACACATATATACCCATTCATTAACAACTTGATAGCAACAGAAAAAAAATACAAGGAAGTTTCTCAGGCACCTAGGCATTCTTAGAAAAACTTATCAGCTAGTTTATAACCAAGCTACAGCTGTGGGGAGTTGCTAATCTTTCCTTCCAGGGGTCACTACAGGTTACAAAAGGGGAAAAATAAACTATTGAGAGATGTAAGGAAAAGGGCAAAAAATACATGCATTATTTTATATTTCTTAAGTGTTAATAATAATACCTCGACATGGTTAGTCAATAAACGGTCATTTCTTATCACCTGAATCTCAGGACCTAAACAAAGACCTAGTGAACAAATTCTGGTGCGAAGTGTTAATTGCTATTTTGAATCACAGTAGGGAGGTGCTAGTGAAGGAGCCATAATTGCTATTGATCTATTGCAGGACTATGATGTAACAAGGGAAGATACCTAAAATACCTCCTAATTGTCATAAATGTTTGAAGGACTTATATCTACCAAGGCCAGATACCTCCAGTTTTCCTCTGTGGATATTCCCCCTATGGTCTCTGCCAAAGGATGTTCCATCTCATCAATCTGCCCTGTTAGTCAGGCAATGGATAGAGAAGTGGCTTCAGAGTTTCTCATTGGAAAATGAGGCAAAGTCTGGACTATGAGAGATTTTTTTATATGCCAGAAAATATAGTGTAGGAAGAAGTGAGCCTATCATCAGAACACAGAATGATTGTGCCAGACATATGAGGAATGCACTGTTAAGGCTCCCAAAGCTGAGTTAGAAGGGGAGCATGTTATCACATAAGAGAATTTGCAGTTAAAAACAGCCAAATACTCAAAAGACATTATATTTCATGGGCTGTGTCTATGTGTATTTAACCTCCATCAGATATGAAAATCTCTGGTGGGTTGCCTTCCAAATGCCAGGTGTCATTACTGCAGACTTTATCAAGATTTAAAAATAAATTTTCTATAATGTTCTTATTTTCATGTGCAGATACCTTGAAAGAGTTCTTATACCAAAGTTACCAATTTGGGGCAGAATGTTCTGAATTTCTTTAGTATAATTCTGGTAGATGCAATAGAAAGATATTGAAGTTCCTTTGTCCTCTAATTTACCAAGTTATTTTATATCTCCAAACAATGTAACATGCAATAGAATATGGAATTATTTTTTTCTTGACTGACTATACAGATATATTTTATTTTAAAATAACATAAGTTCTATACTTTTAGATAAGAAAATGCTGTAATTAGATTAAACAGGATATAAGCAAGATTGCAAATTAAAAGTAAATCTGGAATTTGGAATTTTGTAATGAGTAATTAGGAAGTCAACAATATATAGCAGACAACTTTATTTTCTTTATTTTTCTTTACTGTTTATAGATGTATGGCTTATGTTTATCATTCATTTTGTTGAAAAACAATAGTGTAAAATATACCAGTGGTTATAAGATAGTTTCAATTTTGTTTTCTATGTTAGGCAGATAGGGAATAGAGATAATTTTAAGAGCCCCATTAAAAACAGATTCTGAAAAATTTTACAGAGGGTGGTATTTATACTTGCTTAAAAAATGTTTGTAAATGTTTTTAAACCACGCCCACACTCTTCTTTTCCTTAGAGCTTTAAATACTGACTCATGAGCTTGCTTAATTTTCTTGGCATAAATATTTAAACTAAATCATGTTAGCAAAATTTATCTTATTTGCATACATATGAAAAGATTCATTCTATAATATGTATTTTGAAGAGCATGTTGAAAATTTTCCTAATCTCTTTATAACTTCAGATATGCTAGAAACTGTGTACAAAATCTTTTAATAAGCAATTAGCATCCTTCTTCCTTTTATGTATGACTAATTTTTTTTTCTGAGGCAAATACCTCATGATTATTTAAATAATGTGACTGAAGATGGGAATACATGTTAATTATATGGAAATCTTTGGAAAGAAGATTTATATTTAAATATAAAAGAAACATAACAGTGACTCTCAGTTGAAAATGCTTTAATTGTATATATTTGTATCTTTCTCTAACCTCATACTTAAAATCTTAATGCAAATCATTTTTTAGTGAACTCATCAAAAGGAGCAAATTCATTAATTAGAATGTTTGAAAAGGGAAAGTATAGATTTCTGCTAGTTTGGGAAGAGTTAGGAAACATTTGCATACTTCAAATATAATATCATGTCTAGTGCTTGGAATTATTTAGGAAATTCTGGGTTCAACAAAGTTTCAGAAAATGGAAATGAATGATACTATTTTCATATCAATTTAAATTGAATCTCACTGATGATTATGTTATCTTTCTTACAAATAAGCATGATTATGTCTGAGAATTAGAGATATGAGAATTTCTTTTCCACATTTAGTATGAGGATTAGAATAAATTCCGGTTGAAAATTACACATAATGATGTTGATAAGATCTGATTATCTAACATGCTTATTTCTTGCTAGTTAGAGTCTGGGTCATTATATGATCTGATGAGACTTTAATTAGAGTTACATTTATCTCAACAACAAAGTTGCCAGGGACTCCAAAGTAGGCAGCTCATGAAAATTACCTATTGTTGGGAAGAAAATATTTAACATTACAAATATATGTATTTTGAAAATATTGGTTGTGTTCCTTAGTTAAAATTCACTTAAAATTTTGTAAAAGAAATAAAAGAGAAGTGTACTTATAATGTTATCAAAGATCTCTGAGGAAAAAAATTCCACTTTTAACACAAACATAAACTTTAACATTGCAATAAAAGTGTGGAGAAGAATGTAACATTACCAACCTTTAGTCTTCAAAATTAAGAGTTTGGCTAATATTATATAATAAAGTTTCTCCCATTTATCCTCAAATTCCTAAAGTAGTTTAAGTAGATTTTGCCAATGCATTCAGTTTTATCCAAAAGGTAGAAAACAATGTGTTTCCAGCTTCTCACATACTATGATTCTATTTTTCAATTGTAGATAAAGGATAGTGTAGGCCATACCTCAACTTCTTAACTAATAACCAATTACATTGAGATTTGAAATTCAGTGTTCTTAAAATTGTAATAAAATAAGTCATAGAGAGGAATTTAATAGATACACGGTTAACAATTCATACAATATACAGAATTATTGTATTTATATTTTCCATGATTGAATTCACTGTCATATTTTCTGGTAAGAATTAATATCTAAAGTTTTCTGAGTGATTTTTTTATGACTAACAAAACCGTACTTGACAATGATGTGTAGCAGTTAAGATTATAGGAATATAAATTGCTTTAATAGATATATAGTGTATGTTTAAAACAACAGTAGCACAATTCACTGAATTTAATCATACATACTTTTGCATATACACATGCAAATATTTGTCATAAAATAGAAAAATTTAACTTTAACTTTGTGAAACTTAAAGAAAAGTTTTATCTTCTATTTCATTCTAAACTTAGAAATTAATCTTACATCTTAAGACATGTTTGTGGAGAATAGTTAGATACAGTTTACTTCAAAAGACATAGAAAATCAAACACATAGAAAAGTAGAAGGGCAAAATTACAGAGTGGAGAGGAAAGAGACAACAGCATTTACGTGAAGTAATTTGAGAGACAATATGATGAATTTGAAGTTAATTTTTTCTAGTATGATGAGGCTACAGATAGACTATCATGGATTAATGCTATCAAAACAGTATTAAATCTAACATGAAATTATTATTGTTGTGCCCAAATTGAGAGACCCCCAGAAAGACCACAGGAATCCGGTCAAATCCAGAATGCAAAAGCAAGGTTTAATTCTTTCCAGCTAGCTGGGAGTTCTCCCATGCAATGCTATGCAGTAGGGAGGGCTCCCATTTCTAATTTGGGATTGACATATATAGGCCCAAACTGCAAACCAGGTTTATTTAGTGTCAAGGGGGTTGGTTTTGCTGAGTACAGGGTATAGACTCCTTCTGCATACCCTCTTCCTTCTTTACAGGGTATAGACTCCTTCTGCAACCCTCTTCCTTTTTTAAGCATCTATTTCTGCTTCTGCGCATGCCCGTTGCCATCAGTTACTCTTGCTTCTGTCTAGACCACAAAGCTGGGTATTGAGAAGTGGCTAGCTGCTAGGAACATTTTGTGGTTTATACTTTTGCAGAGGTTCCTGTTTTCAACTAGTTCTTGATGTTACAAAGTTCCTTGAACCCAGTGCCTTAACCAGCTCCTGATCAAAAAAAGTTTCATAAAAACTTTTATGTCCTTACATAAAATGAAATATGATTGCTATGGAGTAAAGACCCTCTGGTAGTGAAACTTCATTCTTAATTTAATGAGAAACACTATGTTCTGACATTTTATATTTTAAGTTGAAGAATTCTTCAGTGCATTGATCCACTCTTTATTAGCTTATCTTTTAATTGTTTCATATCTTTTCTTCTAATGTCGTTGTTTTCATTTTTGTTGCTAACACATCAAAATTTATGAGTTTGTTTTTCTTTTAGAAGATATTTCTTCTTTTTCCCACATAATGTCAGGTATGAAAATATAAGTATTAGTATTTACCTTAATATCATCTTAGTGATATTTAAAAACCAATTTTGATAAATAATTGAAGTTATTTACTCATGTAATCTATGTCCAAGGAAATTGTAAATTATACTTTTTGCTTTAAAGAGAGATGACCATCTATCTAAATACTCAGCTTTTATTTATCACAAAGTAGATTCTATGAAATTACAATTTGTAGAAATAGGAGCGGCGGACTGCATCCCGGCACCCGGCCGCCCACATGGCTAGCTCTACCCGAAATAATTACACGGACACTGTGTTCATTTAATCACCGCTTGGCCCTTTAGCTCTAGCCCTTACTGGCTAATTCTGATATCCCGATCAACCCATCTCTAATAATCTGTGAGCACCGGTCTTAGTGAGCACCGGTCTTACCGGGAGTGTATCTTCCCAGGAGCGGGGAGCATGGCGTCTCTCTGAGGCATCTGCTCCCGAGAGCAGAGCTGTGGAGTCTGACCTCACTTCCTCTTCCTCCCAGCATTCTGCTCTGTTTACTCCTCCCTCCTGTTTTAACCTATCAGGGCAAGCAGCTTCTTTATTTAATTAACCAATGAACTTCCTCCATCAACAATTCACTCTTTTTTGAATGTATATTGGTTGGCCCTATAACACCCAACTTGTGGTTATTTATTGAATGGTTCACAATGCTCCAGTCTGTTCTGAGTGCTAGAGAAAAGAGCAAAGTCCTGTCCCAGACAGATTAATTGATCAACATTTCCAAATAAACAAGAATTACTTATGTATATATTTCTTTATTTACATTTTTGGTGAAGTTTTAATCTAAAATGTTTCTTCAATATACCAATATCCTATTAGTGGTCTTTGAGGTAATTAACACTAACATTATTAATTATACATTACTATTAATAAGAAATTGAGCATATATTTACCACAATTCTGACACAATGAAAATATTTTCAGAACGTTATCTGCCCTCAAAAATTAGGAATACAAAATAAAAAAAGTTCTTTGATTTTTCATAAAGAAATTATTCTGCTCAGCTATCAAATTCATGTAACACATATTATTAATTCAGATTTATTGTGCTTGTGACATCCTATTGGCTAACATTAAGCATCCTTAATGCAAGAGATTTGAAGGAAAATGAAACAAAATAAAAAGGTTAAAAATGAAGTGTTCCAGAAAATAATAAAGAACTATCAACACGACTCAGTCAGTGAAAACTTCCCATGCAACTGAGGGCTGTGGGTTCCCACATGGCCAATTAGCACTGTCCTGCATTTCCATGCTTCACAACACAATTTCTATGTCTAGGTAATAACTGTGTAGTTCATTCCACAAGAGTCTACTTTGATTCCTGGATGGAAATATATGGCTTGTCCAAATTCTTTTAGAGTATGATGGTTTAAATGCATTTCATTACCAAATATAGACATCTGAAATCAGGTGAATATTTTATAACTTTCTATCATACGAACATGTATTGATACCAGTAAACTGTTTAGGGTATTCAAAAATTTTAATGGAAATATTATATCTTGACCTTAGAATTAAAGATATTTTATTCTAGCTCAAGAATGTATTTCTCTGTAGAAAACTTGATATACACATAACATCTAAGCTTTCTGGTGTATTAATATTATTGCTTAGTGCTGGGAACCAAAAAGGATACCAGAAATATTTTCAGTTCCTTGTAGGTGGAGACGGCTCTCTCATTCCCAGATGACCAGACCTGAAATAACAACACAGAAGCGCTATTAATTGCAATACTGTTTGGCCAATAAATTAAATATATTTCTAGTTAGTGCTTACATCTTAAATTAACCTATTTCACTAATTTTGTATTTTACCCCAAGGCTCGTAGTTTACTGGTAAGGTTTTTGAGTGTATTTCTCCAATGGCAGCTAAATGGCATCTCCTTGACTCCACCTACTTTTTGTATATATCTGCTTAGAATTCTTGCCTTGTTCTCTTCTTCCCTGCCATAGGCCAATGCACCTTTGTTCATTAACTAATGGTAACAAAACACATTCACAACATACAGATGAGAATCCCACATCAAGTTATTTTGTACAGTTTTAGTTCTTTATATTACAGCACATATTGGAAAGAACAAAGTTGTCTGCTGACCATTATTTCTAAAGGGAATTTATAATCTTTATGTTGGATGTAAGACAAATAACCATGCTTTTACTTCAATATTTTATTTTTGAAAAATAAATAAGGCTCAGCATGGTGGTACATGTTTTTAATCCTAACACTTGAGATGCAGAATTAGACAGGTTTCTGAAAATCCAAGGATAGCATGGTATACCAAGTGAGTTCCAGGCTATCTGCAGCTACAAAATGAGACCTAGTCAAAAAGAAAACAAATGAAAAAAAA
>NC_022010.1:91262608-91264588 GCF_000317375.1 Microtus ochrogaster
CCTTCCCTCCCTTCCCTTCCTTTTTCCCTTTTTTCCTCCCTTCCTTGATTTCTTTTCCTGTGACTTCCTCTCTCTCCCTCCACGCCTCCATGCCTGGACTCTCCCCTTTTCTCCCCTTCTCTCCCCCTCCTACCACTTCCTCTCTACCTTTTCCCTACTCTCCCTTTGTCTTTTTTTCTTTTCTCCTTTCTTAGTTCTCTCTCTCTCTCTCTTTCTCTCTCTCTCTCTCTCTCTCTCTCTCTCTCTCTCACATACTCTCTCTTTTTTGAAATTGCTTTATAGACCTATCTGGTTTTGAATTCATAGAATTTCTCCTACTTCTGCCTCCCAAGTGCTGGAATAAAAGGCATGAAATGATGTGGGATTCCCTCTGTATGCTGGGAATACCATTGGTTAATAAATAAACTGTGTTAGGCCCTTTCAGGGCAGAACATAGGTAGGTGAGGAAAACTAATGCTGGGAGAAGGAAGGCAGAGTTAAGATAAGCCATGTAGTCCCGGCAGAGACAGACACTAGAACTTTACCTGGTAAGCCATAGCCTTATGGCAATGCACAGATTAATGGGTTAAATTAAGATGTATGAGTTAGCCAGAAATAGGCTTAATTTATTGGCCAAACAGTATTGCAAATAATATGGTTTTTGTGTGGTTATTTTGGGGCTAATCAACTGGAAACAAACAAGCAGCCTCCTACAACAAACCAACATTCTTGGTCAAAATTTTTTCATTTCTAAACATTTAAATATATTTTGTTTTAGTTGTAGGTAACAATTAATTTTGTCTGGAGTTAAAAGAATGTTATTGATCAGTTAATTACCTATATTCTACAGAAAACAATAAAAGATGCCATAAAAATTTAAATCCTATAAAACAGATTAATCTAGTTTTGTTGATTCTAGCCAATAATTTTTTGATGACATAGTCTGTAAATGGCATTCTTATGAAACCAATGACACCACTGAAAATTTGTGTGTGTAACTTACTTTGTTTTGTGCTGTTTGCTGAGCAAATATACTACAAGATGTTTAAAATATTCCATAAATCTTCCTTGTTTTATAAGGCACAGTTAGGTTTAAAAATTAAACTTTTAGGTCATATAAGGGAAGTAATTAGTAACTCCATTCAGCTGTGAACCCTATGTACAATAAAAAAAGTACATGGAAAACTGTAAGTAAAGAGGCAGTAGTGACACTCATCTCTTGGTGGGAACCAACAGCTATTTAATTCGGTTTGACCCATTCAAGAGGTAGGAGATCATACTGGTACTAGAAACCTACTCAACTTCTTAGGCCTTGTGAGGTTGTGGATGTTTGAGAAGAACCTACTATTACCATTTCTCTAATGTTTTCTAATGGTATATCATTATATTCTTATTGTGTACCCTTTTCCTAACAGAGACAGAGACATGTAATATACTCCCGTCATAAAAACAAACAAATACCCTCTGTTTTCAACAGATAGAAAAAATTAATGAAAGTCATATGTGATCAAAATGAAAAAACAACTCATTATGAGTTATTTAGACAAATTTGATAACTTTAACACACAACACACACACCTAACTCTCAGGAAACTTCGTGGAAGAGGTTAGAGAACAATTACAAGAATCAGAGGGTGAGGAAGTCTGTTGTGCGATTGTGTATCCTATAAATTACAGGGAAGTTTCACCCACATACCTTAATAAATTGACTACATAAATAGGATTATGCCAATGATAATGCCAGCAAATATGATAATAAGACATGGGGAAAGTACGTAGGAGGCTACCCCTAGACAAAGAACTACAAACAAGTAACAACTGTTAAGGAAGAAAAAAATTAGTCTTCCTGAAGTTAAAGGACCCTAATTCAATATTCAGTAACCAGCAGTTAGTCATGAAATTATATATATGTATATATGTACATATATATATGTACATATATACATATATATAATTATATATATGTATCCAAGAGTACATAAAATAAACCAGCTTTATTTG
>NC_022010.1:91265217-91267056 GCF_000317375.1 Microtus ochrogaster
ACATAACTGACATACCATTATTAAAGGCAAGGAACTTTCTTAGAACTATCCTACCCTGTCTTGGCAAGATAAGACAATCCTGTTTCATCCACTTATGGATATCCTGTATCTTTGTCAGTAGTTGAGGTATGGGCTTTTCTTAACCCAAAGGCCAGCTCTGCCAAGAAGACAAGCTCCCAGTGGAATGTCTTTGGTGCTCAACGTTCACTAGGGAGTAGAGTGGCATTGCCAGGTGTAATTGTGTCTCTTTGGCACAGAATTCTAGGTTAGATTAAAGGCCATTTTCTACAGCTCTTAGAAGAGGCTGAAGATCATACTATCTATATTAAATATAATCCCTATGTTTCTAAAAAACCTGATTAACCTAAAAATAAATATGACAAACATATAATTCTCAATACCTATCTAACTTGAAGACTTAGACAATAAACAACTGTGCAATATATAAAGACAATGATCTTCAACTGTAAACAATGTCATTACATATCAAATGTAAATAATGTTATTATATAAATAGTATCAGAGGTAGAAATGTACATTGTAATATGGGAGATGTATCAATACAATATAGACAAAGTTATAAGCATACTCTTATACAAAAATAGAGGTAGGAACACTCACATTCAATATTCAATATATCAATATACAAGAAACAGTCCCAATACAATTTTCTAAAAACAGTAATTGACAAATACCAATCATCCCAATAAAAACCAGTTAACCCTCCTTTTTTTAAAAAATAACCCTAGTTCCATAAAATATCTCCCTCATCCCCTCAACCCTAAACCAACCACTAAATGATGTCCCTAACCCTGAAGGCAAACTGTTGGGAGAGGGGATGTCGTCCTCTAAAATTGCTTCTAGCTGATATGGGGGCAACGTTCTTCTTAGGGGGTCCTGTGAAAGCAAATGATGGTAAAATTCCCAAATTAACCTTTGACCTAAGAAAATTGTAACTAGTCTCAGAGCATTTTGAGAAGGTCCGGCGAGAGTGTTGTCAAAAATGTGCACCATTCAAAATTGTCTTGTGCAGTTGGTACCAAAAAACAGATCTAATTTTAGCACTAAAAAAAAATTCATGACGTCATAAAAACCAGATTGAGTTGATGTCGTGGGGCCCCATCTTCATCCTGGAAACATTAAAGGTTACTGTAGGAAAATTTGTTGCTTGTTATGGTAAGTTTAAACATTAACAACAAGAACATATAAAGACATATAAAGAAAGACACAGATATGAGGAAAGACAAAGAAAGTTTATCAAGTATAAAATTATTCTTATTCTGTCCCATTTCATGGCTCCTGACCTGAGACAGAAACTCTGAAATATCTCTTATCAACAGGCTTGGGATTGAAGAGGGACTGAGACATAGTCCAACTCCAAAACCAGCTTTACATATTAATAAAGAAATGTTTGATAAGACATATATATAAAAAATTAATACTTACACTACATATATGGTTTTGTGGCCGATCCTTAGTGGGTCAAAACTAGTTTCTGCCCATCAGTAATTAAATATTCAGGGTCCCTTAAATTCTTTGAAGATAAGTATTTTCCTGTGGAGATAAGGAAAGAACCCTGTCCCCAACCTATCTGTATTTCTTACCATCAGTATGATTGCCACCCTTGTGAATAAATTGTTATCTTTTCCAAGTGGCTTCTCTTCTTCAAACCGAACCTTTATTAATTTTGACGGTATCCACAATTTTTCCTCACCTGAATAAGTGTCAATGGTGTAATGAAAATATTTTAATTTGACAGATTCTGCAAAGTGGAACACATCCATCTGCCAGATTTCATTCCTATGGGTGCCCTTCGGATTAGCCCCTGCTGGCAGTGGC
>NC_022010.1:91270480-91280382 GCF_000317375.1 Microtus ochrogaster
GGTCTACAAGAGCTAGTTCCAGGACAGGCTCCAAAACCACAGAAAAACCCTGTCTCGAAAAACAAAACAAAACAAAACAAAACATATAGTACCAAGGAAAACTATGAATCTCAGAAAGATCCATAGATGTGGGGTGACAGACGCCTCTTGTAAAATCTCCCACATGGTGCAATCAAAAAGGCTGTTAAAGTCTTGAATGGTAATCTTTTCAGACATTTTCAATCAAATCTGCATTTATTTTTATTTATAAAAGAAAATTTTTACCTGTAATGACTGTTTCCTGCCAGCAGATGGTTGTGGTGGAGAAATGCACCTGAGTCCACATAGCAGAAGTCAGAGCTTGTCTGAAACAATTAACTCAAAACCAGAAGTTAAAGTAGACTGTGTGCTGTGTGAATTAGAGCAGACACTGGGCTGATAAATAGCAGTTGAGGGGAGGGCCAGGAAGCCCTGCAGAGCCATGGTGGGATTCAGCCTTGAATTAGACATAGATTGTTCCACCTGAGCAGTTAGAGTGGTCGTGGAAGCAGTCCCTTTGTATCAGACCAAATCTGCTGCTGTGGCGGCTGTGGTGCAGCAAATGGAGAACTGCCCTGGTGCTGCAAAATCACAGGCACCTGAGCTTCTGCTAATTCAGGCCGCGGGGTTCCACTGCAAACTTAGCCAAGGCAGGCAGGGAGGGGTTAATGTGCTCTGCCAGTAGGTCTGGTGGGAAGGGTGGAATGGCCTGCAGGCTATGGCGTGTGTGGCCTAGTGTATCTGGGACTTGGCACTGGGGCCCAAGTCACGCACTAAAAAACAGCAGGGCATCTGGCAGCTGGGCTGGGAAAGTGCTGTGTTTTTACGGCCCAGGCAGGGGGCTACGAGATTGGTGCGTGTAGCTCTCTCAAACTAAAATTCAAGCCTACATCCCGAGATGATCGGGGCGGGGCAAAAAAGCCCCACATTGGTGCGCCAAACTGTAAGCGGCATAAATAACCAGGCTAGCTTAATATGAAACAGAAAATTTTAATGAAGGGATAGCTTACAACACCAGGGATCCAGCAATGAGCAGGAGACACAAAAAAGAGAGCAGCGGGGGCTCAAGCTCGCCAGATTTATATGTAAATATTAGCCCGAGGCGAACATGCCCTCTAAAGGGCTGGGCTATCCCTACAAGGGGCTAGAGAAAGGCAAGGAAAAAGAAAAAAATGTAGTGAAATTTAAATTTGTAAAAATCAAAAAAAAGAGAAAAGTAGCAGTGTTTTTAGTATTAAATTATCAGATAGATATTATTTTTATAGCATTTGAGGAATAAAAGATGTATTTGATATATTTAACTCTTTATACTTTACATTCCCTCACAGATAAGAATTTTGTGTTTTAATTTAATAGCTGGATGTTTGAACTGCCAAGAATTGTTAGATATGCATATTTTATCTAAGTATTTAGCAAGTGGTATTTGTTTGTTGTATTAGCAAACGTCAATATTTGGTATTTAAACTAGAACTTGTAATCTCATAAGAATATTCTTTAAATAATTTAAATGTGCTTATATCTGATATAAATATTTAATTGGTGCTTCCTAGAAATGAAATTTTATTTGAAATAATTAATCTATATTAATCATTTAGCTGCAAAAATGTAGAGGGAATGTGATAAAGGACAGCTGGTTTTCCATCACAGATTAGCTTCTTTTAACATAGAATTCTCTTCAGTATCTTTTAAAATAACATTTAATTGCATTTTTCTTCTCAGTGGATTATAATCTCCATTCAGAAATAAGCAGTTATTTGGGGAGAGAAGAAAATTGTCAAATAAACATGCTACTTGCTGGGAGGGACTGTGTCAGCAGATAAGTCACTTATATCTACAAAACCATTCAAGGGAAAAGTGTTTTTAAATAGTATTCATAATTATAGTTTCTTCTAAAAGTGAAACATCAGGAATATAAATAAAAAAATTGCTATTTTAATCAGGAATAGATTTAATAAATATTTCCTAAGAATCTACACATTTGCACAGAATATTTGGAAAGCATCTGTGTTGTAGGATTCATTTAATAGACAAGAATCTGAAAAGTATAAAAACTGAAATATTCTTTGTGTTTTAATAGCTTATACATTATATGATGTTTTAATTTTATGTGCAATACAGTACATTTTTATGAAGTAATTTGGAATAAAAAAATTGTTAATTTGTTTTCATTTTATATATATTACATTTGAAACTTAATTGAATAAAATGAAATATTTCGATTTATAGAAATGCATACATAAAATTCTAATTTATTTAAATTAGTTTTATCAAATAATTTATTGTTATACACAATATTTTGTGATGAGAAGAAAGCAGTTATATGTTAGTGAATATATTATTATTGACAATAATCTTTTTAATTAATATTTATTAGCCCAGTCCTGTCTCTAAATTTTCATAATCTGCTTCTGTCTCCCAACTACTAAGATTACACTAATGTGTTACAACATAGAAGGAAAACAATACTTCAAGTAAAAGTGCATTAAAAAAATCCAAAGGATAAATTGATGGGTGCAATAGAAATGAATTCTAATCATCACAGGTGTGTCAATAAAATACTCAAAAAATGGTAAGAATATTTGTCAATATAGTCATTAGAATATAAAATATATACAACAACAATGAGAAAGGAGGTAGCAGGATTTAATCAGCTTCTAATTTTTTTTCTCCAGCAGGGTTTCTCTGTAGTTCTGCAGACTATCCTGTAACTAGCTCAAGTTGACGAAGCAGACCTCAGACTCAGAGAGAATTGCCTTCTTCTGCCTCCTGAGTGCTGAGATTTAAGTTGTTCCCCACCACTACCCAGCAATCAACGTGTTTTTAATCCCAAAGAAAAAAATCAGTTAAATAAAAAATAGCAAAGATCACCACCATCCAAAATCCACATCTGATGTACCATTGTACTAGAGTTCCAAACGAAACATACTATGGTCAAAAGTTTAATGTAATAATATTTTTATCCTACATATAAAAGAGTTGGCAAGATCATTTTCAATGCTATGCACATATGTTCATGAATAGAGTTGCCTCCTTCCTCCAGCCACAAGGACCTCCATATTTCCAGGTAATTCTTTCGACAAATGCTGAAAGCCTTTTCCTCCCACACAGAGACTGAAATAAAATGATGAACTGAAATCTGAGAGTTGACATAAGGCCACTGTCACCCAATCTTAAGAAGTAGAACAAAGATTATATTTTCAGGAACCCTGAACCAGGGAGAGATTTACAAGGTAATATGTCACTTCCAGACTTTATGACCATTTGTAAATTGGTAAAGATAGAGCCAGGAGAAAGATGTATTCTTATGTGACTTATCAGGGGTTGAGAGTTACTTGCAAGACTGTCTCTCACAGGTGTTTTGTTTTCATCTTACTGTTTCTGCAACTAAAACGATGAAAAGAAGTGTTATCTATTCTTAGTTCTACTGTTACAAATAGTGTGAAAAATATCTGTTCTTTTTCTTCAGTAATGGATCAATATTTAAAAAGATTTACCTTAACACTTTATTTATTATGGCAAGCTTTACTTATTAATTTAAGATAAATCTGTTAAGTATACAGTTAAATACATTTTAATGTATGTTAGCAAATATCTGTTTCTGAGCAAAGTGGAATAATTTGAACCCATAAGCTCAGATGTGTATTTATAAATAATGGCAAAATTTAAGAAAAAATAAAGCAGTATATGACTATGCAATGAATTGTATTTAATGTTTTCTTACCTATCATTTTTTGATGAGCTTCCAGAATGTTTTTTTATTTATAAATAGACACTAAAATTTTAAATGATTTGATTGACTAAAATATCAAAGCATAATAAATTATTTTTATCTGAGACCAGAATAAGATATTTTTATTTCTTCCACAGTATTTAAAGTGAAAATGTTTAATAAAAATTCGCCTTATTTATATTTTGACTTACCTAATCATAGTGTAGATGCCTAATTCCCAGTGGTAATGCCACACTGCTGAAATAAAGTACCATAATTCTGTTATTTGATTGTCATGATTATTATTCTAATCCAATTAATTAGGCAGCCACAAAATGTGAAAAAGTTTTACAAATGTCTGCCCATAAAAATAATAGCTACAAGAGAAAAATAATTATTTTAACCATCAGCTTATGCTATGCATTCTTTAAGATAATTTCCAGAAAGTTGAATTCACTAAACAATAGTAAAATATACTCCAAAGGAATTAACATTCCCTTTAGTAAAGTATGCTATGTAAAACAATAAAAATGCTAAATGGGTGTCAAAAAGTGCAATTATTTATTCCTACAATATGCTATTAAATTGACCATTGATCTTATCTATAAATGTACATTTGTTCAACACATAACTCTTGGTTTCTCATCATAAACAATCAGCCTTTTCTGGTCTTCAGCTTGAATCTTCACTATACTTTTACAATGTTATCTCACTAGATCTGACCATGAAACATCAATAGCCATTTCAAATATTCTACATGTCTCTTAGTACTATTCTCTATTTTTGCAGAAATAGCAATTATCATCTGAGTACTTGCCTAATTTTCCAGGCCAAAGTTGTAAATTATTCTAAAATTGTCCAGGAAAGCAATCAAAAGCCATAAAAACTCTCATTCACAATCTCATCATTGTAAAACATTCTCTAACAGACATGTCTATTGACCAACCGGTTAGAGGTAATTCCTCAGTAAGATTTCCTTCATGATTCCACACATGTCAGATTCATGTCTAACACTAAACTAGCACATTGATTGAAACCCAGAAACAATTTTTGTTAATTTTGTTGTAAAAGGACAAAACATAGTAAATTAGATGAATTCTTTATAGAGCACAATTTCATGACCAGTTGTCTTCACCTTACACATGTAGACCTTCTGGAAAATTTGGGAAAGTTCTCCACTCCCAGGAAGAAGAGCAGGGAAATGCAAGTGTTGTTATACTCTATGTTACTTATGTGACCATATGAAACTATCGCCAAGTCCACATCCTGAGTAATTCATCTTAAAATTTATAATAGCAAAGCTGACAGAAAAGTTTTTATAAATATTAGATAGAAATTCCTACCTTATATATAAGAGACCTCAAGAAATCTAAACTCCTTTAAAATAATTCATAATCTTCTGTTGATTTAATATATTTTCTCATGGGAAAATGCATACATGCAGTCCTTAATAATTTTCAAATTTTAACTTTAATAAAAAGCATGCTTTCATACCTTTCAAAATATGAAAGAAATATCATTCAAGAAAAAAGTATTTGGTGTAATACATTTTTTAAGTATTGATATAAAACATTTCTACCCCTCTAATGAAACAATGGATTTTGGAAGAAAGTTTAGAGAAACCAAAACTCTTTTTCAAAAACACAACCTGCCAAAAATAATAAACTGACCTAGGGGATATTAGCAAAAAATAAACTATACAAACTTTATATGTTTTACCTGATGTTAGATGCTTCATGGAATAATGAAAGCCCAGTAAAGAGGTGGACACTACACATATTGTATTAGGTTGAACACAGACAAAGTGACTATAATACGTGGGGAGTATAAAAAAGATAAGAAATGATATGGGAAGTCCTTCTGTATATGTGTTGCTTTTATTGCTGAATGAATAAAAACTACTTTGGTCTCTGATAGGGCAGAATAGAGCTAGGAGGAAAAATTAAACAATGCTGGGAGAAAGAAGGTGGAGTCAGGGAGAAGCCATGTAGCTGCAGTTCGGGACAGACATGGTGGAACCTTGCCAGTAAGCCACAGCCACATGGCCATGCCCAGATTAATATAAATGGATTAACCAAAGATATAAGAGCTAGCTAGCAATACATTTAAGTGATTGGCCAAGAAGTGATTTAAATAATATGGTTTCTGTGTGATTATTTTGGTAATCTGCCCAGCTGGGAAATGAACAAGAAGCCTCCCCTAGTAAATAAATGCTGTGAAAAGTTTATTGATTTAATATACCTTTCTCAAATCTACATATGCATTGGAGGGTTGCTTTTCTACCACAAAAAAGCACCTTTCCAATAAAAATTGCATTTTCTATATCGAGGAAGAAAGGAAACTCTAGATTCACCTGTAAATTAAAGTGTTCTTTGTTCAGAAGCATGTTTGAGATAGCATATTGTGACATCCTTCAGATTATCATTGAGGCAAAAAATTATTCAAAAGAGTAAAGTCCTATTTTACTATCTTTCAGAATAGGCCTAATATTTCAAATTTAATTTGACATTGAAAAATCTTATAATCCTGATACATGATTTCAGATAGAGCAATGAAGTCATATTTTTGAGGGAAAGTAAATTGAATTAGACATGTGTAATGAATATTACAATAAATATTAGGAATCTGTGTAGAGATGAATGGTAAGCTAGAACTATTCCAGAATATTCATAATCTATGTTCCCTTTAATAGGATGTGTGTGTCTTCTTGTAAATTATTTTACACATTACTGGCTTGTGCTTTTTGATCAAAAGACATTGTCTTTGGTTTTAACTATCCAAAAGAGGTATCAAAATAACCAATGATCTGATAATGATTTAGTGCCATATTAAATTTGCAGTTCATAAGTTTGGATTGATTTTAGAGATAGGGTCTAAAAGTAAAATCATTCAAATATGATTTTAATTTTTGAGTTCTGCAATGCCTGACAAATGCAATATAGAAAAAATGAGAGTCAGGGGGACCATTAATATTATAATCTTGTGCAGCTGTAAGCCAGAGTCTAATTTGTGGGCACAAATGTTAGGATATGGCCTTTGAAGGCCCTCTCAGTGTCAAATTTCTCACCTTGCTTGTAGTATTTGGACAGATACATGTGGTTACAGACTGAGAGCTTGGGCAGATGTTTGGAAGCTCACATTTTTTTTCATTGTTCTTAAATCATTTTGGCCACCTTCCTGCACCACTGGTATATACAGTGCTGAGGTTTAGTCATGTTCAATAAACAAAGCACCTTGTAGAAAGACAGGATTCTAATTGTGTACTAAATCTTTTGAAATCCTGGTTTCTCATTAAGCCCCCATGTACAAAACATACAAAAGAGTATTTTCATTTTTACATTCAAAATTTTGGAAAATGGCTTACTGGAAGTGACATTCATTGTCAGAAACCCAAGACAGAAATCAACAACTGTGTAATAGATTGAACATTATGTTCCATATAATAGATACCAATGATGTTGAATGGGCAATTTTTAGCTCACTTTTAGGTGTCAAATATGTGTAATCTGAGCTTCCAGAGAAGAAATTTCTCTTTAACATTTAGTCAAAACTGTTTTGCGTTCCACTGTGCTTCTCAAAGCTGTCAAGGTACTTCATTTAAATGATGAATAAAGTTATAAAAGAAAAACATACATTCTCCACAGTCAGCTAGTGTCAAATTTAAAGCAGTGTATTAACCCAAGTGCCCAGAATACATGGGAAGGGACATAACCCTGTCAAATTTTAGTATCATTTTCATGTTCATTTCAGACAAGAAAATATAGGTAACTCAATCATGAAGGAATGTAGTTTTTAATCTAAGTAGTATTGGGAAATATAATAATAGAAGCTAGTGAGTTTATGTTTTCTTTCATGAGACTGGTGAATTATTTTTTGAGACAGGGTTCTTTTTTTGTGTATCCCTAACTGTCCTGGAACTCAGTTTGTAAACCAGGATGTCCTGACCTCACAGAGAACTATCTGCCTGCCTCAATATCACAATTGCAATGATTAAAGACATGTGCCACCACTACCCATTCTTGTGTGGATTTTTTTAAAATAAATAGAGAGCTTAATATGATTTGAACATTATATTGAGTTTAGTTTCTTATTCTTATTCTCAAAGTCCCATTAAATAACAAAATTTCCATATCATATACAGAATTTTGCCTTTATTTAGCCATTTTGCACTACTCATGTTCCAATGGTATAAGATGTATTCTTTCCCTTGGACCTCTGATTTTTTTACCAGGTATATTTCAAAAATGATCTACAAGTTCCAAGTCTTATTTTCATTTGGGTCATGGCCATATAAAAACTTAATGTGATGAAGCATTTTCTGTTCATGTCCTGCTCTTGTTCCTTACCTTACAAGATATGAAATCTAACCCTTGGCATTGAAATCCATACTTTTACATATTAACAGTATCCATAATAAGAGATTACCTTATGATGTTTCTTGTCACATTTTTCTTATGTCCACTCTGTCATAAAATCAAATAACAAAACCTTCCTCAATTCATCCAGACTATAATTCACGGCTTCATTCTCTGTGTTTTGCCAAGTGCCATTGTGGTTTTCTATATTTCTCACTTCTGAGTTGCTCTACTTACATCTTCATTTAATATTCAGTTCAGTTTCATTTTAAGTATTATTATGTATGATTTTACAAATTAGACTTCACAAATTTCAATTATTTACACTTAAACACTAATCTTTATTGCAGTGAGTCATATACTCACAGTTACATTTTTGTGTTCTGTTTTATTGATATGTTCAAAGTACCATGGTGCCTGATTGACTGAGTTTACATTTTTTACTCCATGTGTGTGTGTTTGTGCATGGCACATGTCTATATGGTGTATTATATGACTCACGAGATATGGCCAAGTGTAGATGTGAGCTTTTTCAAAGGACAGTTGTCAAATGTAGTAACTCTTAAACTTTGAATATGGTTTTTCATTTAGATTGACTCTATGTTTTATTGCATACATACTACACACACATAGACACATACATACATATATACATTTCTTCAGGAAATAATTTAAATTTAAGAACACTTAGAAAGCTTACATAGAAAAAAGATTAACTCCCAGAATATTCAAACCTTATTCTGATATGGAACATTCTACATTAGAGTTGACAACTGAGGCAAATTATCTTAAATTTTAGTAATTAAAACTTATACTACCATTAATGTTTCTTAATTACATTATTTGCATACATTATTTGCATATTCAAAGTAACTAACCACAATGCAATTTTCCATTTCTAGATTATATACTTTCTTTTAGCTAATTATATTATAGCAGTGTTTAATACTTTGCAATAAAAACCTGCATGTTTTGTAATACTTCCTGGTAGTCAGACTTAGAAAGTAACTATTTATTTAGACTTTTAAACTGTTTCTCTGACATTTCTGTTCAATGTAGAAATAATGAAATCTTGAGAATGACAGAAGAAAAAGAATATTCACTAGTTGTTATCTTATATTTATATTTTAAACCAAAAAATAATGATGGCAACTGCAGATACTCCTCCTGCATATCTTCCTTATTTTTATCTAAGTTCCCTAATTATTCAACCATCTTTAAACAACTATCATACACTGTGATGAAGTTTTCTAGACTGCATAGTCAAAACATTTTCACATTTATCTGTTATCTGAGGTTTCTAACCTGCCTGGTTCCCACAGTTGTTAAGTCCCAGAGGAAATCACACAGAGGTCTACATTAGTTATAAACTGATTGGCCTAGTATCTCAGGCTTCTTATTAACTTGTGCAACAAGCCCATTATTCTTGTCTATGTTAGCCACGTGGCTTGGCACATTATTAGGCAAGGGAGCCACGTTTTGTTTCTTCTGTGGCTGGGTCAGGACTGCAGACTAGGACTTCCTTCTTCCCAGAATTCTCCTGTTCTCATTGACCTGCCTCTACTACTTGCCTGGCTTCTGGCCAATCAGTGTTTATTTAAAATATAATTGACAGAATATAGACCATTGTCCCACACCATTTATCTTTTAGAATTAAAAAGGGTTAAAAATTAAAAGAACACAACAAATGTTTGTAAAATGGTTTCAGAAAAAAAATTATTGTATGTCTCTCTATTTAAATAATTGAAACCAAAGAAACTCATATTAAATAATAAATATTCAATGTTTTGATCAATGTAGGCTTTATATATATATATACA
>NC_022010.1:91280482-91285149 GCF_000317375.1 Microtus ochrogaster
ATATATTTTTTAATTTTACATACCAATCCCTGTTCTCCACTCCTTCCCCTTCTCCCATTTCATCCACATTCCCTTCATCCCAACTCCCATCTATTCCTCAGAAATAGCAATGCTTCCCACAGGTGTACTAGAAGGCTGCTTGTTCTTCTCAGCCACTTATCTAGCTTAGACCCAAAATAATCACGCAGAAACTGTATTAATAAAATCACTGCTTGGCCCATTCGCTCTAGCTTCTTATTGGATAACTCTTATACATTAATTTAATTCATTTCTAGTAATCTGTGCATCACAACGAGGTTGTAGTCTACCAGCAAAGTTTTAGCACATCTGTCTCCAGCAACTCCATGGCTTCTCTCTGACCCCATCTTTTTCCTCCCATGCTATAGGCCAAGCCAGTTCTTTATTCAAAAACCAATAAAAGCAATACATAGACAGAAGGACCTCCTACACCACACAGGGAATCATCAAAGCTTAGCACATTGACTGAGGAAGAACCAAGTCTCTCCCCCACTATATCTAGGCTAAGCAAGGTATCCCTACACAGAGAATGGATTATAAAAACATTAGGGATAAATCCTGGTTCACTTCCAGTGATCCCACAGTCTGCTCCTGTCCAAAACAACAACAACAAAAAAACTGTCATCCACATTCAGAGTGCCTACTTGGATCCTATACTGGCTCCTACACTGTCAGATTGGAAATGGTAAACTCACATTAGCTTAGGTAAGCCGTTTGAGTGGGTATCCCCATCATGGTCTTGACCTCTTTGCTAGTATTCTCACTCCTCCCACTTTTTGACTGGATTTGGACACTTAGCCCAGTGTTTTGCTCTGCTTCTGCTTCCCTCATTTGCTGGATGAGTGTACTATTATGACATTTAAGATAGTCATACATCTGATTACAGGGCGAGGCCAATTCAGAAGGCACCCTCTCCACTATTGGTTAGGGTCTTAGCTCGGGTCATGTTTGAGAATTCCTGGGAAATTCTCTAGTTCCAGATTTCTTGCTAGCCCCACAATGACTCCCACAATCAAGATATCTCCTTCTTTGCTCTCTGTCACTGTCTTTCTCCCTTTTGACCATTTGTTCCTTCAAGCTCTCTATCCCCCTCCTCTTATCCCCTCTCCCCCGTTCTGTCCTTCCTTCCATCCCACCCCTATGGTTTAATTTTCTCAGGAGATCTTGTCTATTTCCCCTTGCTAGGGGGGTTCTTTATATGTTTCCCTTAGGTTCTCCTTGTTACTTAGCTTCTTTGAGGCCCAGGGCTATAGGCTAGCTATCCTTTGCTTTACATCTAGAATCCACTTAGGAGTGAGTTCATACCATGATCATCTTACTTGGTCTAGGTAACCTCACTCAGTATATTCTTTCGGGCTTTATCCATTTGCATGCAAATTTCCAGATGCCATTGTTTTTTACTGCTGAGAAATTCCTCAGAGTCATTTTGATTTGCATTTCCCTGATGGCTAAGGATGTTGAACAATATCTGACGTGTCTTCTTGCCATTTGAGATTTTTCTGTTGAGAATTCTGTTTATATCTGTATCCCATCTTTTAATTGCATTATTTGGTATTTGGATGTCTAATTTCTTGATATATATATATATATATATATATATTATATATATATATATGTATATGTATATGTATATAAGAAGTCTTCTACCTATGTGGCATTGGTAAAGATCATTTCCCATTGAGTAGGCTGCCTTTTTGTCTTATTGGTTGGGTCCTTTGCTTTACAGAAGCTGCCCAGTTTCATGAGGTCCCATTTATTTATTGTTGTTCTTAGTGTCTGTACTACTGGTAATATATTTAAGAAGTAGTCTCTTGTGCACATGCATTGAAGACTACTTTCCACTTTCTTTTCTATCTGATTAAGTGTAGTTGGATTTATATCAAGGTGTTTAATCCATTTGGACTTGAGTTTTGTGCAGGAGGATAGATATGGATCTATTTTCATTCTTCTACATGTTGACATCCAGTTATGTCATCACCATTTGGTAAGGTTCCCTTCTTTTTTTCATTGTATAGTTTTAGCTTCTTTGTCAGGTGTTTATAAGTGTGTGGACTGATATCCAGGTCTTTGTTTTAATTACATTGGTCAACCTATTTGTTTTAATGCCAATATCAAGCTGTTTTTATTACTATAATTCTGTAGAGCTTGATGTTAGGGATAGTGATGCCTCTGGAAGTTCCTTTATTATACAAGATTGTTTTGACTATTCTGGGTTTTTGTTTTCCATATGAAGTTGAGCATTGTTTGTTGAAGGTCTGTGAAGAATTGTGTTGGGACTGTGATGGATAATGCATTGAATACATAGATATATTTGATAGGATTGCTATTTTTTATTATGTTGATCAAACCTTTCCAAGATCATAGAAGATCTTTCCATTTTCTGATATCTTCTACTTCTTTCTTCAAAGACTTAAAATTCTTGTCAAGCAAATTTCTTTTGTTAAGGTTATCCCAAGATATTTTATGTTATTTGTTGCTATTGCAAATGATGATGTTTCTCTGATTTCTTGCTCAGTTTATTTATCACTTGTATATCAAAGGGTTACTAAATTTTTGAGTTTATCTTATATAGTGCCACATTAATAAAGGCACTTATCAACTGTTGGAGTTCCCTGGTAGAGTTTTTGAGGTCATATATGTATACTGTCATATCATCTGCAAATAACTAAAGTTTGACTTTGTCCTTTTTTGTATCTCTTTGATCTCCTTTTGTTGTCTTATAGCTCTAGCTAGAACTTCAATAACTATGGTGAATAGATATGGATTAAAATTTAATACTTGTGAGATAAATTTAGGTAAAAAAATATGTATGGAGACGGGAGCGATGGTTCAGGAGTTATGAGCATTAATTGTTCCTCTAGAGGACACAGATTCAATTCCCAATGCCCACATGGCAGCTCACAACTATCTGTAACTCCAAAGTCTAACACTGTCACATAGGCATACATGTGGGCAAAACATCAATGAAAACAAAGTAAAAAAAACAATGTTAGAAATAAAAATATGTATGATTATACTGATCATTTTGGCATCCATAATCTTATTTATCTTAAGGTAAATATAAAAATGAATATATAAGTAAAAGAACAAATAAGACTATTTCTTTGTATGTGATTTTGGAAGAAAAACATAAAAAAGGAGTGGAGAAAAAAGCTGGGCAAATAGCTGGTTGAGAAAAATCTACAGAATGAAAACAAGAGAATAAATATTAAAATGCTAAGAAGAAAGTAGAAATTGATAAAAAAACAAAAGATATCTCATGGTACAAAATTTAAAAAAAAAAAACACTTTTATCTGAAAATTCCAGAAAAAAATTAAGCAACACAATGATATCTATTCATATTTCTTTTCAGAATATGGTTAGAAATATGGAAAGAGAATGAGAAAGCTGTATAATATAATGACTTTTACAGTATGATATCCAGACATGGGACATTGAAACAATCTTAAGGGAAAAGATTCTATAGCTGTGAATGAAGACCATAGTGTCAGAGTTAAAATAAATGTAACCAAATTGAGGTGCATATATGCTTTGATATTTTCATATTTTTTCTCGTAAAATGTAAGCAGAAATCTTAAAGACAATATTCATATCAATATCAATCTATACAATTCTTACATGAAGCTATCTAGTAAAATTATAACTAATACTCAAAAATGTATTTTATATTTTTGAAAAGTATTTATTTATATAGACTGAAAAATAGACTCAAATGAAAAGCAAAGAACATTGGTATGAATGTGTATTGAACCATGTTCATAAAAGCATTGTGAATATTTTAACATTATTATTGAATTTATGGGCATTTTTATGTTTTTATGAAGATCAAGAATTCTACTTGAACTTTTTAAAAATAACTTTCAATTGACTTTCTCTTCATACCAATAACTTCATCCTAGTCATAAAATTTTATTGTCAATCATTCTTAGTTTTTATTTTTACCCTTTAAATAGTTTCATGGAGCAGAAATGACCTTTGTTTTTTATATACCATTGTGCTCTTTAAGTTTATACCCTAAAATCAATCATAAATTTGAAAAATAATTCATAATGATTATCTAAATCACTTATTTTATGTCACCAAGATACTAAAATTTTCAACAGCATGAAAGTATCAAAATTTATAATTATTGAAATGAATAAATTATAAGGTTTTAAATTATATAGAATGTGTCCAGATACCTTGTGATGTCTTTAACCTCAGCAGCTCTGAAAAAACCCACTTAACAAATAACATAGACAAGATCAATTCTCTCTGTACTAAATTTTAAACACCCAATTCTTTGCTTCTAGATTTCTGTTATGTGTCCTATCTTTTAAGTGCTGTTTTATTTAAAACATTGCAATATAGGGCACACAACTTCGGAGTAGGTTAAGGTGACAATGGTGTCTAAGGGATATTTGTTATATAACCAGTGTGGCAGAGAATGGCAATTGTTACTATATTCATGTTGGTGATAATCATTAATCCTTCTATAAATATTACAAGAAAACCTGTGTCATTGTTAACATTGGGATATTACTTTGTCACTTTTGTAGGTTATTTTTTTTAAACTTCAGACTGATCACACTGGCATGCACTCCATTAATATGTCCCATCTAGAGAAGTTTATTCCAAGAAGACTGGGAAAGTTAAAATTAAAAAAAAA
>NC_022010.1:91285774-91288812 GCF_000317375.1 Microtus ochrogaster
GTACACTGTAAATAATTGTGACATCATTGTGCTTAATGATTTTAAGGAACTTGAGAGTCAGCTGAAAAACACAATAATCTCATGATAAATGATCCAAATACAACTTCAGAAATATCTGTTAGATAGACAGGAGGCTTTGTGAGAACATTTTAGACATGTCTTCTTTCCAAAGAAAAAACTGAGCTCTCAGTAA
Source organism: Microtus ochrogaster (assembly GCF_000317375.1). Lineage (NCBI taxonomy): Eukaryota > Metazoa > Chordata > Mammalia > Rodentia > Cricetidae > Microtus > Microtus ochrogaster. The sequence continues at coordinate 91,285,968 of NC_022010.1, forward strand.
GGCACTATTTAGAGTATTTATAGCCAGTCTACAACATATATCTCTCCATATTAATTAATATAATATTTGAAGTAGCTTGAGCAATATGTTATCTGAAGGACACCATAATAAAATTTAAAATAATGGTCCCTCAGTTTTTTATTCAAGGTTCTTATAATAATATGTGCAAATATCCATATTTTCTGATATTCTATGATAATATATTAGAAATAAGAATTTTTCAAAGCTCATTAAGTCTACTTTGTGTTGGTCATATGTCCATTGATGTGGGACCATACCAAAAAAAAACATGAAAATTCTATCAGTGGACACAAGTTTCAAGAAGAATATTCTTTATTCCCTCAAAGCAATACACTACTTAAAATCTCCCATTAAGAACAGAAGAAGGAGAACAAACTAATTACCCATGATGGAAACTGGAATGGGTTGATATAGTACAGTTCTTGAACAAGTAATATCAGTTAGATTTAAGTTTATAACTTTAAGAGCCTATCACTGAAGATACCATATTCTTTGTTTTTAGAACACACATAAACAAATTCTAATGGACAAGGAAACTTCCTACCCGTTCTTTTGTGTGTGTGTGTGTGTGTGTGTGTGTGTGTGTGTGTGTGTAACAGTACCAGAAGTGACCTGTATGTTTCTGGGTGAGAAAAGAAGTCAGTGGTTTTATGCACAGCTGAACCTTGCATGCTACAGTACATACCTACAAGGCAAACAGGGGTAATAGCATATTTAGTATAAAATAACCCATTTTTATCTGGCTTAAGACTTGCTCCAGAGTAGGTAATTTTTTGCCTGGTATAAATATCTTGTTCTTTGACTTTTGACTGGCAAATATCTAAGCACTAGAGTAGAACATGTTATTGTTGAAAGATCATGTTGTCATATTCATTGTATATATTTTATTTTTGCACATAGGCCTGGCTTACTCTCATTCCTAATAAGAATGTTTTTGTAGCCGGAAACAGGAAGTTAAATATTCATAACTTGTGAAAGTACTGAAAATCTGAGAACTTAGTCCCAAATGCAACATTTGTCTCAAAATCCTAACTCCTTAATCAAGAATCAGAGAACATTGGACAAGAAGAATAAGACAAAATGTAAGAAACAGATGATGGGAGGAGTATTGAGAAATACCTCATTTAGTTTTAAATTATGAAAACATTTATCTGACTTTTATATTTTTCTCACATTATAACCCAACTTTAAGTTAACTTCTAATGAAAAAGTTGCAAGATGATTTTTCTTTGTGATGTTTATTTTAAATAACTTCTTAGTAGCAAAATAGTATGTTAAATAAAACATTTGACAATGGTATGTTGTAAAATGATTTGTAAATGTGTTGAGCTTACTAATGATATAAATGGGCAAACAATATAACAAATGGATGGGAGAGTATTGCTGTCACTGCCTCAACATTTAAGAAGATTTAGGCTTAAGAAAGATAATTTATTCACACCAGCAGTGAGCAGATATTTTAAACACACTGATTTTCAAATTTTTACATCAGTATTTTATTCCAGGATACAAATCTCTTAAGTTTTCATTCATATTTCTAGGAGAAGCAATCTGAACTCAATCTTCTCATCACACAGCTCCTAGAGTCTTTCCATCCCTTCTTCTACAACGTTTCTCAAGGCTTTTTTGTGGATGTTGCTTTATAGGACTGTCCAATGAAATCCACAACTCCGCATTTTGATTGGTGGTTTTCTATAATGGTCTCCGTCTGTAGCAAAAAGGAGTTTCCTCAGTGAAGAGTGAGGACTCTACTTATCTGTGTAATGAGGACAAATAGTAAGGGAGTAGCTGGTGATTGTGCTAGCTTCAAATTTACAGTATATTATGCAATATTACAAACATTGTAAAATATAACATCCAATTTTGCTTTAATTTTAAACCTATGAAAATTTCAGAATCTTTTCAGAAACACTTTTCTTTGATGTAAGTGGGTATAGAAGAAAATTAGACTTGAAGAAAAGATGATATTTAGCAATAGCAAGAAGATCTATCCAACCATAGCATTGTTAACAGTTATATTTAAAACATGTCCACGGTGTGAATTAAACAAGAAGTTAAGGTATCACTTTCGAAAATTAGGATAAGTGAAGTTCTATCCTCAGAAATCTGATAGGCTAGGTTAAATTTTATATAATACCAAATTTTTGAGAAACTGTATGCCTATACCTAAGCATGTATATGTCAAAAATCTTGCTGGATTTCTTTTACTTTTCTTTGTGATTGATATGTCAACTTGACAAAAACCAGAGTATTCTGGAGAGAGAAAGTTCAATTGAGAAAATATTTGCATCAGATTTTCTGCATACCAGTCTGTGGACATTGTCTTGATGAGTCTTTGAGGTAGCTTCACTGCAGCAGTAGTGTCACTCCTGGATTCTTAGCTCTAGAAGGTGTAGGAAAGGAGGCTGAGCAAGCCAGTAAGCAGCATCCCTCTTTGAGATGATCCAATTCCTGAATCCAAGTTCCTGCCTCAACTTCCTGCCCTGACTTCCCTCGATGACAGATTATGAACTAGGAATTGTAAAATGAAATGAATCTGCTTATTCCCCAGTTTCTATTGATCCTGGAGTTTGTATAATAGAATTCTAACTGACACTATGGATAATGTTTAAATACCTGCTTTTTACGGTAGTTACTGCCTCATGTTAGTTTATGAATTTTGTAAATGGACAATAATCAAGTGTCAGAAAAGTTTTCAAAATTGGCCAGGCAGAGGTTGCACACAACTTTAATCCCAGCATTCAGGAGGCAGAGGCAGGTGAGTTCAAGTTCAAGGTCAGCCTGGTCTACAAGAGGTATTTCCAGTTAAAGTTCAAAGCTACAG
>NC_022010.1:91289862-91290506 GCF_000317375.1 Microtus ochrogaster
TTAATTAAAAAGAAAAAAGAGATCAAAACTGTAAAAAGAAAGAAAAAAGTTTTCCTAACTGTTTTTATATTTTGATGTGCTTTGGTCTTTCTGTTGCTCCTCACTCTTAGGTTGTTTCATAATCTGCGGTGGTATAATATGAGAGATAAAAGGGTTTTTTAACACTTGGAAATTCATTCACCATTATCTAAAGATAGAAATCACCATTTTATAGATGAATGACTCATTTATCAGAACCCACTTGATATAAGAGAGGATGAAGTTTGCAGAGATAGTAGTATGTTCCTTCATTAGCTTTCAAAAAACAGCCTCAAAATGAGCTCATTCCATGATAGGTTAAGATAACATATAGTCATATAACATCACTTTAGACCTAAGCTTTTTTTTTTTTTATTTTTTTTTTTTTGAGACAGGGTTTTTCGGTAGTTTTTGTTTCCTGTCTTGAAACTAGCTCTTCTAGCCCGGGCTGGCCTCGACCCCTCGAACTCACAGAGACCCCCCTGCCTCTGCCTCCCGAGTGCTGGGATTAAAGGCGTGCGGCACCACTGCCTCCGCATTTTGATTGGTGGTTTTCTATAATGGTCTCCGTCTGTAGCAAAAAGGAGTTTCCTCAGTGAAGAGTGAGGACTCTACTTATCTGTGTA
>NC_022010.1:91290606-91294548 GCF_000317375.1 Microtus ochrogaster
GCACCACTGCCCGGCTAGACCTAAGCTTTTATTTTGAAGATTTTACCATTTTAATTTTAGAGATTTGTTTTCTCTGCCTGTTACATTACATTATTTTATATATTACCACTAAAAAGGAATAAGCAGGGAGAAAGATATCTACATCTTCAGATGGAAAGTTAGAATTTATATGTCATTTTTTATAATAGACATTGTTTATCTTTATTAAATTCACTGTCTAATTTTTTGAGATTTTATTATACTTTTAGGAAAATATTTTTGTAAATTTTAAGGTATTACAAACTAAATAAAAAACACACAAATTAATTTAACAGAAATGATTTATGACCATGATGGGTTTATGGATTCTGGAGAAGAATTAGAGAAAAATAAGAGGAGAAATATAACAAATGGATAAATTACTTTTGGATACAAAAACAGATTTGGCTCACACATAACACTTAAAATTCTGGAGAATATCTATGGATTTAAGTCTCAGATCTGAGTATATAAGATTATGTCAATCATGAAACCAATAAAAACTATCTTGGAAAATAAAACCAAGTCTTATCGGGTCCTTTTTAGGATGAATTATACTAATTCACCCAAGCAAACAGAGAAAATTTTTATACAAGAATCAATAATGCTACTTTGTGCACCTACATAAATTCCTGCTAGGTCTTCCTGTATGGACGTTATCATGAAGATTCTGCTAAGGAAGAATCATATGCTCTGGGATGCAGTCTCATTAAAACACTCCAGAACAAGGCCATATAAATTAATAGCTTAAAAATAGCTGCAACCCTATTATTTTAAGGTTCAGACTTTCATACACAACAATATTTTGTAGAAATGATGGATTGAGATATACATTTTAAATAAAAGAATAACAATATCCCACAAAAAGAACAAATCACATACACTCCACAAAAACCATAGTATTTTTTTTTTATCGTACACAGCATATGAACTGTCATAGTCTTCCTTTTTATGTCTGGATTGGAACAGTTTTTATACATGCACATATTAATGAAAACAATAAAACAAATAAATATTGCTATTTTATCTTTTCCTCTTCAACTGAAGTTAATGATGCATGAATTTATATTCTTAAGAGATATTTTTTCAGATAAGATAAACTAAATAGTGACTCCATTTCCAATATTAAGCTTTTTATGACCTAGTCTTTTTTCAATGTTTGATAAATAACCTTAAATATCATGAAATACTAGTGATATTTTAAATTTTAAAATAGCAGTGTATTCTTATAAATAGCTATTTAAATAGAACCTCATGAATAATATGAAAGTCAAAACTTCCTATGTAGAAAAATGTATTATATTTTCTCCCCAAAAATTAATAATATCTTGAGTCATGGCCTTCGATGCTGTTCCATCTCAACATTCTCAAACAATTGTCATAAACGTGTTGGAAAAATGTCAATGAACAAAGCTGTGTAGGGAGATTTCCAAGACTTTGTAAGAAACATCCAAGTAAACAATACAAGACTCTTGTAATCTATGTTTCTCTATAACATGAGTTGATCTTGGAATTGTGTTTCATGCCCATGCCCCATGTAATGTTAAGAGTGAGTTTTACTTTATATCATTCATTACAAAAGGATATTATTTGTATATATGCCTTTCCAGAAAAATATGTTTTTCTGTGTGAGGTTTGTCCTTGTGATTGCCTATATTACTGAGGTGACTCTTAACCCTTAGATTATAGTGTCTGATGCTCTGAATAAGGGTGACTGTTGTGTAAGATTTTGGTTTATCTCATTATTATGCTTTGTTCTCCCAGATTCATAACTTCAGATAGGGTAATAAAAAAGCACTAAAAAAATTACATTGACACTATAAATTATGTGGCTGAGACAACTCTTATATTGCATAGTCTTCAATAAAGAGCAGAATTCAAATGTATCAGTCATTGTCAAATTTAGATTTCAGAAATCTTTATATTTAAAGACATAAAACTGTAAGGATATTAATCATTTAACCCTAACACCACCAGCCAAACTTTCAATTCTGTAAGCACAATATGAATCCATGGCCATGTCCTCTAAACTGTGAACTTTAGGAACATCTATACTTGCCTATGTAATTTCTCTATTTCCCAATAAATTCTATGCACCTCAAACACAAATAAATATTTTTGAAAAAATGTATAGGTACATCTAATGATTTGTGAACCCACAGACACTATTAGGAAATTCATTTAAACATCATCTTTCATAAATATTATACATCTCATTTCTAAAATTTTAAGTACTGTGTTCTCTGAGATTCATTTATTTAATATAACAAAATATTCAAGTATCACACTGTGCATTTATACTGCTTATTATGTTTTCATTTACCAATTATTTCCAGTTTCTTTTTTCTGAATAGCTATAATGGACTCTCTGTATACCCCTCACTCAATTCTTAGGGAATTCTATTTCTCAAATTTCCATCTTGAAATCTCATCTCATACCCAGCGAAAAACTGAAAGTTGAGATTTTGGGGAGGTAGAAAATTTATGAAAACAAACCCCTTACGATTGTTCTTCATAGTTTTAAGAATGAGACTGTAAAGAAAAAAATTAGTCTCTTCCCACTTATGAAAGCAGGAGGTTCATATACCACATATTTAAACACTTAAAGCCTAACTTAAGACTTTCCAGTCTTGAAAACTGTGAAGAAATATCTAAGGTTTTGTAAACTACTAATGTTATTGTATTTTATTACAAACACCTGTGAACATGAAGACAAGATGTATTTTAGTTCTGACATAAACTTTTCCATCTATGAGTGAATTTTTATTGTATTATTTCTGAATTATCTAGGAAAACAAGTACTAATTTCTATATTTATGTTCTTTGATTTTATTTTTGTCATTATCCTTTTAATTACAGTAGCCATTACCCTGTCATACTAATATGACAAATGTTTATGGAAAAAATAACTTTCTTATGGCTTATTATGATGTAGAAAGAATAAGTCTCATCAGTATCTGCTATCAACCACTTTATACTGAGATGATAAAACTAAAGATTAAAATTAAAATTCTTTCTAATTTATTTGAATAAATCATTCTTCAGCATTTTATAGAAATTTATCAAAGTTGATTCCTTTAGATAGCACTTGAATGTTAGTATTAAACTAATGCTTAATCAACATGGAAAGCTTTCCAATATGACTAATATAACTGTCTTATTTTAAAGAGCTTTCTGAATTGATGATGTAGATATTTTAACTTGTTACTGAATTTGCAAATGGATGCACAGGTGCACCTTCAACTTACAATTCAGATAAAGTGTATTTTCTATAAATACTAGACATTGACTAAACTGTTGTCAGCTTTATTATTGGACTAACATCTCAGTTTCATTAGAAAAAATGTTTGTGTACATTTAGGTCATCCTTTATGCAATAGAGTCAATATCTGCCCAAATTGTAGATACACTAGTTAAATTCACACAAGGAAGAAAAAAATTCACCCTTGTGGCTTCTTCCCAGATATTCTTTACACTGAGCAAAATGTGTCAAATCAATGGATTTTGTAATTGCATTGCTATTGATACTATGCTTATTCCCTTGGAAATATCACAACAGAATTCAATTTTCCTTTATTCATAGAATTATATTTTTTAAATTAAATCATAATAACACCATTGATACATTTAAACCGTAAGGTCACAGCTCCAAAATAATTCAAATAATATTTTGAAACTTTATTTGTGTTTCTGAATTGATGACATACACTTATTTAACAGTTTTTATGAGAAAAACACAATAATGAGTATCAAATGCAAAGCATGAACAAATAATAAGAAGCCCAATAAAATGTGTTCTTTATTTAGATGAGGAATTCCCTTAAGAATCATGTTAATTACTTTCTGTAAGGCTGGATTTCTGGCTGCTTATTGTTTAAATTTGTTTTTATCCTGGAAAATTTTATTTTCCCCATTTATAGTGAA
>NC_022010.1:91296744-91319681 GCF_000317375.1 Microtus ochrogaster
AGAGGAGTGCGGGGAGGGGGAGAAGGGTGGGAGGATGGGGAGGAAGGTGGGAGGAGGGGGAGGGAAATGGGAGGCTGGGAGGAGGCAGAGACTTGTTTTTTTTCTTCCTTTTCTCAATAAAAAAAAATAAGAATCATTTTAAGACACAACAAAATTTTGTAAACTGACTGGGTATGTAAACTCCTAAAGATGCAGAAGTTGAGGCAAATTTCTTCCACCTAACATATTAGGTTGGAGATTCTTCATTATAAATGTGATTTTTGGTTAAATAGTCATATTAGTTCAATAGCAAGGTAGATATAAAGAGCACAAAATTTCCCATGCGACAAATGTGTGAGAAGGTCCTGAGCTTTGAGGAAAAAACACCAGTAAAGTAGTATGAGTAATAAAAGTATTTTTGTGAGTTTTACATAACAGATTCTTCTTAGATTGAAACATTCCATCATCCAGGAAAGTTCCATAAAACAGGGAATAAGCAATTCAAAATAGCAGCAGAAATTGACTGAAAATGGCAAAACTTTATAGGCATCCTTCCTTCCCAAGAGTATATGAATAATGAAATCATTGAGGCTTAATCTCAAAAGAATCAAACTATAACAGAAACTCCGAGATAAGTCTATTTCTCTGGAAGAAGCAGAGAAGAGGTGAACTGCCTCGCAGAGACATCTAAGTGGCTCAGACCAACTGAACTCCTAGGAACCACAGTCTCCAATGTTTTGAGCTTCCTCTATATTATTCAGTGTGCCCCCGGTTCTCACCTTTTGTAATATGTCACCTATTCTGGAGTGAACTTCAGTTTTGCAGGTGTCTTTTGGTCACTCCAACTTCTATAAGTAGGCCTTCATCAATATTTCTCTAAGTAAACCAAATACAAATTCATTATTTTACCAAGCTAAAAGTGTTTTTATCTATATTTTGAAATGCGAAAGATTCCCTATCTGGAGTGAATAGAGATATTGAGTCAAAATATTTTATGGCTAAATGCATGTGCTAAAAAGCCATGTTAATTTTGTACTGAAATAGACCAATGCAAGGAAAAATGAGGAAATAAAGAATCTTAAGTCAACCATTACTATATCATGGTTAAAGATGTGCTCTGTGCAAAAAGCTGACCTTTAAAAATAAAAGGCTATTCTAGATCTAAATAAGAAATTAAAAAAAACTCTCATTTTCCAGCAGAATTGGTGTCAAAGTTTATACCTTTTACAAATAAATGAGGAAATTTTGAACTCCCATGTTTTCAGTCCACTGGAAATAGAAGAAAACTCTGGAAGACAGCACTGTTTATAAAATAGTGAATTTGAATATAAAATGAAATTGCAAAAAAGTCTTTCAGAGAGCACTTCAACAGAGAGTAAGGAGACAATGGTCTGTATAGATTTATTCATAATTACAAAATAAACCTGAAATTTGAACTTAAATACATTTGTGTTTTTAACACAGATTTTTGGAACAATCAGAATGTGAAAATTGCTTTGTGTCCCCAAATTCTCCATCTTGTTGATATGTTCTTTTCTTTACCATCTATTGATCAGCTTCCATCTCAAATAATTTTTGTGTCTTTAAATTTTCTTATTTTCCTTAGAATATGAAATTAGAAGCAACTAAACACTATTGCAAATGCAGAGATAGGATGTGATGACAGGGTCACCAGGACTTCAAGATCATCGCAGGTAAATAGAAAACTCAATACCTGACTGTCATAAGCTACCTGGGACAAAGTCACAAAAAGTAAGACACGAAATAAGCAATTAAATAAGATAATGCATTAAATTAAACAGAAAGGGAAAATTTGTCAACAGATTAAAACAAGGCAAGATTGAAATCATAATATGAGTACCAAAATCAAAACTGAAATTTAAAAAGACTAATTCTCAAGAATTAGCAGAATTTTAAGAAATAATTTAGTTTAGGCTGGCTGGAACTATGTGACTTCATGTGTGCTCTTCTTCATGGCTTTTTATGGATGACCAAGATATAAAATGAATTGGGAACTTCTAAACCCTTTGCTCCAGATTCTTGTTTTAGTTGATAATTTAGATAAGCTCAGAAAAGCAGCAAGTAAATATTCATTCTGTGGAAGTAAAAAGTTAAGAAAGTGAAAGCTGAAATACTGCAGATCTATCAGGAGGCTTTTAAGATGGAGAACTACAGAAAGAGTAGTTGAAATTTTGATATATACAAGCTAAGAGGTAGAATGAAGAAAGGAGGATATACTTTATTTTACCTTTTGAGATAATCGGGTTGCATAACAAATAACAACTCTAGCTTGAGTGAATTCATGAAATGCTTCTATTAAGACATAGAGACAGTTACAGAGACAATCTTTATGAGAGACTTAAACTCAGTTACATTTACAATTAAATATTAGAGAAATGATGCAAAAGTTCTATAGAGCCCTGATAACCATAAAAATAAGAAAATGCACTGCGAAGATATCAATAAGACTTAATTTAACATCAAAATGTAATAATGTAAACTGTATTCTTTTAAGTCATTAACAGCTTGTCATTTATAACATAATAAAAATTTCCAATTATCACATTTAATAATTTATGATGTTTTTATTTTAACTGATATGGAAGCATAAATTAAATATAAGCCAACCTCATTACGTTGTCACCATTCAAATTTATACTTGTAAACCTCTTAGAGTTTCAAGTTTTCTTCAATATTAAACTCAGTTTTATTCTAAGAGAACTTTATATTTTAATTTAACAATGAGTACTCAAAGAAACTTAGAAAAGTTTGTTAGCCAGAAAGTCAGCAGCTATGAGTTGGCCAACTCAGTCCACATACTATCTCTACTTTATAGTATATATAAAGACACAAACTTCCCATTCTTTTTTCTCAGTCACAGGGAAATGAATTCATCATTTTAATGGTCTCCTGAAGCTTCAAAACTGTATTCAACTTCAAAGATATTCATTGTAGACAAAATCCTATAACTCTATGACCACTTATCTTATGGAATATTATTCTTTGTAATAGGGGAAATGCAAAGACAGATGGAGACAGAAAGGAATAGGTAGAGAGACAGAGAGAGGCCCATAAATTCTCAATGTAAACCATTGCAGTTATCATTGACTATTGTCTCAGTCATTGTTTTCTATAGTTTTTTTTTTGTTGTTTTTGTTTTTGTTTTTTTTGCTGGTGTGACAAAACCTCATAACAAAAAACAACTTGTGGATAAAAGGTTCACATAACTTTATAACACTCATATCACAATCACAAATAAGGTAAGTCAGGACAGGAACTCAAGGCCACAACTTTGAATTAGGAACTGATGCAGAGGCCATAAAAAAAAGTATTGCTTACTGGATTGGTTGCCATGGCTTTCTCAACCTACTTTTTTACACAATCCAGGACCACATGTCAAGGGTTGCCATAGCTCACAGTGAGCTGGGAACTCTCCCACATAAATCAACAGTGAACATCAATAAAGAAAATGCCCTATACACATGCCTACTGCCCAATTCTATGGAGATAATTCCTCAATTAAAATCCCATATTACAAGATGATCTCAGTTTTTAGTGTCAAGTTGCTGAGGAGAGTGAGGGAAGAGGAAACTGAGGTAGATAGCATTTTGGTATTTAGCATTCCACTATGGTTTAATTCATTTATTAAATTCAAAGAACTATTAGTTTTAGTAGTGTCATATTCTTCCAATTGTTATTCATTAAAATAAATTAAAAATTAAAGATACACTTAGCAGAATATTTCATGTTTCAAAACTTTCCTTTGTATTTGGCAATACTATTCAAAATTTTCTAAACTAATCTTGTAAGTCTTAAAATGTGTAATGGTCAGTTATCTTGATAATAGCCACTTACATATAATAAAATTCTCAATCTTCGAACAACAAAATAATAGAAGGAACAAAACATTAAAAATAAATAAATATATAAAAAATCATCTACCTAGCACAGTACTTGCATATACATTCATATTTGTGTGTGTGCTTGTTTTCCACTAATTATATATATTTATATAATAATATAATACACAGATATATATTCATATTCAGTGAAAAACAGACAACATGCATTTAAAGGATACTGGAGTTGTTGGAGGCATTAGAGGAAGGAAAGGGGAAGGAAATTTGTTGCAATTACATTATAATCTCAGAAATATAAAGGAAATACATTTGCATTTAGAAAGCAGTTATGTGGTGTGGGACAATTGTCTATATTTTGTCAATTATGTTTTAAATAAATGCTGATTGGCCAGTAGCCAGGCAAGAAGTATAGTCAGGACAATCAGACAGGAAGTAGAGGTGGAGCAATGAGAACAGGAGAATTTTGGGAAGGAGGAAGCTTCCTCCCCAGTCTTGTCCAGACACTGAAGAAGGAAGATGTGACCTGCCCCACTGAAAAACGTACCAAGCCATGTGGCTAACATAGATAAGAATAATGGGCTAACATAAGTTATAAGAGTTAATAAGAAGCCTGAGATACTTGGCCAAACAGTTTATAACTTATGTAGACCTGTTTGGGATCTTCTTTTGGACCTAAGGACTGTGGGAACCAGGCAGGACAGAAACTTCTTAACTTCTTAATCTGGGTGCACCCAGAACTGCAGAAAGCCTGGCTCAGGCTTGTTCCCACAAAGGTCTCAGACTCACACTCAGACCCACAGAGATTCCAAATTCCTGCCTATTCCCTTTGATGCCCCAGACCAATGCCCAGACACACAGAGGTCCTGGCTTAGTCCTACTCCCTCTGAGGTCCCAGACTTATGCCTGGACCCACAGAGATCTCTGGTTCCTTCCTACTTTCTCTGAGGTCCCAGATTTATGCCCAGAATGGCAGAGGTCCTGGCTCAGGCCTAGTTCCTATGAGGTTCTAGACTCACAGGGGTCCTCGCTTAGGTCTACTCCCTTGAAGGTCCCAGATTCATGTCTGTACCCTCACCAGTCTCGGGCTCTGGCTCATTCTCTCAGCAGTTATTCCCCTGTACCTGTTTCAGTGGAGTTTGGTGTTCCTGGACCAGGTCGGTGGCTCAATCCTGGTCCTCCAGTGTCCCCGGACTGGATTGGCTCCCTCCTGGGACTGGATTGGCTCCCAGTTTCTGCTCCTGGGGAGCTTACTTCCTCAGACCCACTCCATCCTGGGCAGCTGATTCAGGCCGACTCCAGTGGAATTTGTTGCCTCAATCATGCTCCTGCCCAAGGTGGAGTTCCTTGCCTCAGGCCTACTTTGACCTAGTAGGTTACTGCCTTTGACCCTTTTCTGTAAATCCTCATCTGGATCCACTCCTGCAGAGGTCCCTGGCTTGGAGTTGGTCCTGCAAAGGTCTCTGGCCCCAGACTACTGCATTGGAGTTCCCAGGTTTGGACATACCCAGAACTGCAGAGGACCTGGCTCAGGCTTATTCCCTCAGAGGTTCCAGACTCACGCTTGCATGCACAGAGGTTCCAGGTTCCTGCCTATTCCCTTTGATGTCCAAGATCAATGCCTGAACCCACAGAGGTCCTGGCTCAGGCCTTCTCCTTCTGAGGTCTCTAGTTCCTGCCTAGTCCCTCAGAGGTTCTGGAATCATGTTCAGACTGGCAGAGGTCCTGGCTCAGGCCTAGTTCCTATGAGGTCCTAGACTCACACCCAGACTCATAGGGGTCCTGGCTTAGGTATACTCCCTTGAAGGTCCCAGATTCATGTCTAGACCCTCAGCGGTCTCTGGCTGCTTGCTCAGCAGTTACTCTCCTGGACTTGTTCTGGTGGAGTTCACTGTCTCTTGACTAGGTCACTGGCTCAATCTGAAGAGGTTCTTTAAAATCCCTTAGCACTATGAGAATAGCATATAATTCTGCCTTCGGGAAAGAATGATAAGGGCTTTGTTCTACCTTATTTAATTCTTCTGATCTGTAACGGGCCTTCCCTGATTTATTTGCATCAGTATAAAATGTATAGTCTCCAGTTATTGGAACATCATGTACAATTTGGGGAAGAATCTAAGAAGTTCTCTTTATAAGATTAAGTCTATTACTTTTGAGATAATTGTTATTAATCTCTTTCTAAACATTAGCAGAAGCTCTTTGCCATGGTTCATTGTCTTCCCATAACAGTTTTATTTCATCCATAGTAAAAGGCACTATAATCTCTGCTGTGTCTATACCTTCTAATTGACAAATTCTCAATTTACCTTTTTACAATTAATTCAGAGACCTTTTCCACATAAGTTTTTAATTTTTTACTTGGTTTATGTGGTAAAAAAAATCCATTCTAAGATAATAATGTTTATCTGCATTAAAATTCCTGTAGGAGAAATTCTGGAAGGCAATATAATTAGAATACAATTAAGATTTGGATTCACTCTATCCACATGTGCCTCCTGTAATTTCTCCTTAACAATTGTCAATTCCTTTTCTGCTTCAATTGCTAATTCTGTGAGACTATTCAAGTCTTTATCACCATCTAAGGTTTTGTTCAAATAAATTATTAGATCGGGTGTTATCCCAACAGCCGGTCATAGACTGTAAATGTCTCCTAACAATCTTTGAAAGTCATTAAGAGTCTGCAACTGGTCTCTCCTAATTTGTGCCTTTTGTGTTCTAATTTTCTATAAACTTATTTTATAACCTAGTTAACTGACAGAATCTCTTCTCTGTACTTTTTCAGGAGTATGATGTAAGAGTGTCATATCAATCTGTTGATTTCATTGGTTAATTAATAAAGAAACTGCTTGGCCTGATAGGTTAGAACATAGGTGGGTGGAATAAACAGAACAGAATGCTGGGAGAAAGAGGAAGTGAGCAGATGCCAAGCCTCTCCTCTCCAGGGCAGATGCAATGAAGCTCCCACCCAGAATGGATGTACGCTAGAATTTTCCTGATAAGCGTACCTCGTAGTGCTACACACATTAATAGAAATGGGCCAAGCAGTGTTTAAAAGAATACAGTTTGTGTGTTGTTGTTTCAGGTGTAAAGCTAGCCATGTGGGAGCCGGGCAGGACGAAAAGCAGGCTTGCCCGCAGCTCCTTCAACAGGAGTGGTTTTTAATTCCCATTTAGGCAAAACTTTCTTTACTTCTTCAAACATTCTTTCTATAGTAACTATGTTTGAATCAGATAGCAAACTGTCATCCATGTAATGGTAAATTATAGAGTTAGAAAATTGCTTATGTATTATTTCCAATGACTAACTTACAAAGTATTGACACAGAGTGGGGCTATTGAATATTCCCTGTGGGAAGATAGTGTATTGATATCTCCTAATAGGCTGAGAATTATTATAAGTAGGTGTTTTGCAGGTAAATTTTTCTCTATCCTTTTCTTATAAAGCAATCTTTCAAATCAATAATTGTAAGAGGCCATCCTTTTGGTAATAGAGAAGGTAGAAAAATTTCAGATTGTAGAGAGTCCATAGGTTGAATTGCCTTGTTGACAGCTCTTAAATCTATCACCATTCTCTATTTATACCAGATTTCTTTTTAACAACAAATACAGAATTCTAAGGGCTGGTTGATTCTTCAATATAGTGATCATCTAGCTGCTCTTGTACCAACCATTCTAAAGCTTGCTGCTTTTCTTCAGTTAGAGGCCATTGCTTAACCCATATTGATTTTTCAGTTAACCATTTTAAAGATAGGGTTGTTGGTACCTATAGAGGTTTGCTAGTTGCTTTATGTTCTTGTACAGCCTGAATGGCTGGTGAGATTTGTATATAGTACCTCATGATATTCTTCCCAGAATTATGAGTTCCTGGGACTACAGGAATGTTAATCTGCATAGTCCACTGCTGCAACAGGTTATGACCCTATAAATTTATTGCAGTATGAGCCACATATCGCCTCAGCTTCCCTCACTGACCTTTTGGTCCTATGCAGTCAACCCATCTCACGCTTTGTTTAGCTTGAGATATGGACCCAACTCCTAGTAATTGAACATCTACCTCTTAAAGAGACCAAATTTGATGCCAAGATTCTGGAGTAATGATACACACATCCATATCTGTGTCTATGAAACCAACAATTACAATACCATTTATATGCACACTTAGCTTTGGTCTTTGATCATTTATAGACGTCTTCCAGAATATATGTTTCTTATTTCCTATTGGAATTTTTTATTAATCCTCCATGTTTATTTCATCATCCAGAGCAATATGGTTTTTACAGAAGGCTCTGGAATTTTTTAAATTTTCCTGGTGAGATATGTCCTCCACAGTGACTGGGAATTGATGGACCACTTTTGACTTGGGGACCTGTGAGAGTCCCCTCAAGGAGCTTCCTGATGGTATCAGGTTACCTTGTCTATCTTTTGTTGATCTGCATTCATTGATCCAAAGTTGGCTTTTGCAGCACCTTCCACATATACCTGAAGACTGAATCCTCCTATTCTTGCCATTCCCATAGGAGATATTATTCCTAGGAATTCCTTGCCTCTAATTCCTTCTCAGATGTCCTATTCTACCACAATTAAAACATTTGGCATTTTGATATCTCCTCATTCCTTTGGAAATTGTTTTTCCTACCCAAGACTCAGTATTATACTCAAATGTCTCAATGTTCACTGTATGCAGGATCCATTTATCCATAGGTGCTGATCTAACTTTAAAGGCCCAAGTAACTTTTTGCATTATAAGTTGGCATTTTAAAAAGCCAGAGATCCAATAAGCACTGATCTAGCATCTGGGTCTGTAACTCCTATTTTTACAGTCTTAGTTAATCTTTGTAAAAAATAACTAAAGTGTTCTCTCTGGCCCTGTTTAACCCTGCTATATGATTCAATTTGTTTTCATAGTTTTTGAATTCTGTCCCAAGAATTTGAAGCTGCTCTGTGGCATAGGGACAAGATTTGTTCATCGTAAAGAATTTGAACCTGTGGGTCAACATAAGTTCCATCACCAAGAATTTGATCTCGGAAAGTCTCAAGTCCTTTTGCTTTTCCCTGTTTTTCTAAAAGTTTAGACTCTTCTTTGAAATAACATTTAAACATCAACTGGGGCCCATCATCTAGGACTGCTGAAACTAACTGAAGCTAGTCATGTGGTGTCATCTTAATGCTAGAATAACTTGTCTTGCATTCTGCATTTGTTAGGGAGATGATAAAGACAAGTTATTCTAGCAAATTGTTTTAGGTGTAATAATCTTTATTGTTCAGCAGGTGTTGTGGTTGTAGTGACCAGCAGCGATGCAACCAGTGTCAACACAAATGGTCCTGAGCCGCTTTAGTTTCCAACCTTGGTACTTGTTAAATACTAAAAAATATGCTTTGCATGACAAATTAAAAGCAATTAAATCAATTCTATACAAGAAACAAGAAAGCCAGAACTTATGGGCAGGGAGCACAAACTGGAAGTTGCACAAGTAACCATGTAGCAAAGAACTGTGCTAGGGAACCACATCAGGGAAAATGGCAGTGGAGGCAGAGGTGGGCTATGCATGCACTTGGGAAATTTCTAGGCGCCACACGCAGTAAGCTCAGCTGCAGGAGGAGTTCGACAATAAACCACATAGGTAAAAGAAAGCCAAGCAGACAAGGTTGGGAGACTTTCTGGGCTGTGGACCAATGGTTAGGCCTTTAAGCCATCCACCTGGTACGTGGGTAGTCTGAAGTTATGTGGGGAGCCAGATGAAGAAGGATGCTTAAAGAAATCCCACATTAGCTCAGAATTGAGGACAGAGGGTTATTTATTTAGCAGTAGACTCACAAGCCACAATATTCTGCTAGAATGAGGAACAGCAACTGAATCCAGCCGCTGGAAAAGAAGCCAGATGTGGGCTTTACATCGGCATAAGTAGTATAAGAGGCCACGCCCAAGTGGGCAGATAACTTAAAGGCTACTAGCAGTAGGAATTCCTACTATTTATTAAATGAAACAGGTAGTGTGTGACGTGACTTCTCTTCCTTTGAGTTTTTGGAATGATTATGAGAAGATTCCATAATAAAACTGCCATTGTTCTAGGCTACTGACCAGAATAGATGATAAGGCTTTATTTCTGAAAACAACAAAAAATGTATACAGATACATATAAATCAAACTGGACTGTCCTGGAAGTCTTATTTTTGTTGACTGATGTCTTTCATGCTGGAATATGCTATGGTGGCTACTAGGTGGAGGAAAACAATATATTGATGTTCTTATTTAACTGTATATTCTGAGCACTAGAATTCCAGTCTACCAGAGAAGATCTGTCTTCTGATACACTACAGCATGTTAGCTTTAAGAAGAGCTCCTTGGTTTGTGATTACACTTTTGGCCACTGCTGTGGAAGGGAAAGTATATCTGATATTGTGAATTTTCATCAGCCCTTGGCAATAGTTTATTGCTGAGGTCATAGCAAGTGAGCCCATAGCCAAATTATTTTCTAAATAAATGTTTTTACAGTCCTAGATCAATGTTACTCTCAGCTTGATCCAGATAAGAGAGTATTTCCAGTGAGCAAGGGTGAATATAAAACCTCAAAAGTTGTCAAATGATGACCAAAAAATGTCTACACATTCTTGTTCTTCAAGATATATGGGATATCAGAAAGAAGAGAACAGAAAGATTTCCAGGCAGGAGTAGGGTATGGAGAGAAGAGCCTGGGTATAATGGTCCTTGCAATAAAGAGCATTCAGATGCTGCAACTGCTTTACAAAGTGAGAGTAGAAAAGACCTGAGAGAAAGAGAGGTACAAAAAAGACAATTATGTCAGAGGAGAATCATGTAGGAAAGGGTAGATATAATACCCATACATCATTCATGTGGAAAAGTTAAAAAGTATTCAAAAAAGAGGAGAACTTTTCAAATATAATAAATTTGTGTTGAACACATAGATTTACCAAGTATATGTTTTCCCTCCATAACAACTTGAACATTATACTAACAAGAAAAAAAGTCTTATTATTAATGCAAAGAACAAAATTTGTTAAAATACAGGTAATTGATTCCAACATTAATATTTAAGATGATTAAAGTTTCCACGCAAATAATTTCAAGTTAAGCCTAACTTAAATTGTTTACTTATATTCTTTGGTATTTTCATATCTTTATGTTTTCTGATTGCTCTTTTTCCTTTTAAATATTTGTACTATGTTCATCCTTCAGCAGATATTGATTTCACATGCTTTATGAGACTACATAGAAGCAGTGGAAAATTAAAGAGCAGTAAGTCCCTAGGTCATCTTTAATACTGTTAGTAAGAAAAATGGTTTTTGGAGTCAAACAAGATTGAGTTGATTCACATTTTAGTAATCTCCTCATAGGTATTTGTGCTTCATTTAATAACCTGTTATTTCAATATTGTAGTGTAGAAACAGTATTATCCACAAGTTAAAACTAAAAGGAAGTGAACAATTTCAGGCCACACAGTGAACTCAGTTGAACACTACAGAACATGCAAAGTCTCCATTAGCTTCTATTATCTTGTCCGGTGTATCTCAAACTATTTGGCACTCACGGAATATTCTGCATCTGATTTATCATTATCCACATTTCCTATTAAATTATCATTTGTACTTTTGTATGATTTATCCTGGCCAGCATTGGTTTTTAACTGCTTGTCAAAATCAATATTAAAATAATACTGTACAAATTACAATGAAGATTAGTAGTAAATGAAAGCCAGTTAAGTCCATCCTTAGCTATATAGGGTTTCATTGGATTTTCATACAAAAATCAACTTTCATAGTTATCAAAGTGGTGTCTGCAGGGAGTATTTTATCAATGCTTAGCAATCTTCACATGCCTTTCCAATATTTATAAGTTGTTCTCTCTTTGTTCTGCATGGTTGGGCTTGGCAGAGATTATCTGGGCTATTCCTTACAAAGAAGTTGTTATGTACAGTAATGATGCAATTGCTCTTTTCTCATAATTAGAATTCACAGAATAACCATGTTTCTTTGCCCTTTCTTTATAACTGATTTTGCCACATGAACTGGTTTATTGTAGTTTTGAACTCTTTCTCCATCTCCTACATCAGCATTGGTTTTGATTATGAAAACAACCCAGTGTTCCACTGAATGCACTGTAAAACTAAAATTTTCCTTATCAGAATTGAACACTGTTTTTGCTTTCTCCAAAATCAGTAAATTGTCATTGCTATTGTAGTTTCTTTCAGCATTTAGTTCTTTTTTTCCTGATACACTAACATTTTGTAAAGTTTCGCAAGAAAATATATTTTCCATTTACATATACTACCTTTAACTCATTTTAACTCCATTCCCTTTCTCTCTGGTTTCTCATTTCCCATGCCCATTTGAATGGGAATTTTAATTTTCTTTATTTTAGCCATTTGTTTATAATGGAATGTTGTTACACGAATGTTAGTAAATGCAAGAACTTTCCATATTCTAATTCCATAAGATATTCTATTAAACAGTTCAAAGTAACATTTACCAATTTTATATTATAATGTGATAAATAAACTGGTCATTTCTGTTCATATCAAATGACTCACCAACCTTTTGAATTTAAACTCATAGCCAGATGTCAGCTACATTTATGACTACTAATATTCTTTAACTCACTGGCCCCTCATTGAAATTTTGATTTATTGCCCTAATTTCCAATGCTTTCAAGTATTCAATTCTAACATATCATTTGGTAATTTTTATTCTTTATCTTCACATGATATAAAAAGGTTTTATTAGTTCTTGGATAGTTTTGTATATATTTTAGTAAAATTTACCTCTTTCTTACAGCTATTCCCAAATCTCCTCTTACTTACTCCCTTAGGTGTCCTTTTGGTCCACTTTCAAGACCAATTTGTGCAGCCAAAATATTTTGGCTATGCAATCTTGCACAGCAGTATGATCAGCACATCAAAGATGACCTGTTTGTGACCACTCCCTTACCCACTAATGTTTATTATCAGAATAAAAACTGACTGCTGCTTCCTGGTATGGAATAGGAACTGCAACTGATAAAAATCAAAGAGAAGCATGTTTCAAGAGTTAAATATGACAGTGTCTCCCAAAATCATGTCTGAAATCATAAACCAAGGTATGATGCTATTAGAAGTTGAATGTCTTGGGAAGTGATTAGGGCAATATTCTCACTAGAAATAGATAACAAGTAAAAAAAAAATGACATGAGTACCCCAAAAGGATGCAAATTCTGAAAGATAATGGATGCCAAAATAGGATACACTAGCAGATTAAAATATCCATGAAAATTTAAAGTGAAAGAGAAGTTTACATGAAAAAGGAGACAAAGGAATTTATGCCTATGAAACAAGCACTAAGAAGGATACAGTTTAGGTGGAAAAAGGTAAATTAAGTGACCAATTTTGATCTTGGGAACAATTCAATAATGACTAATAATTCTACACATATGCACCAAATTCAAGTGTTTCCAATTTGAAAAAAAAAAAAAAAAAACAAGCATTGGAAGCCACAGATTTACCCGAATACATTCATCATATGTAATTTGAATACAGTAATTTCACCAATAGAAAGGCAGTTTAGATATCAAAATTAAAATAAAATAAAGATAGAAACACTAGATTAAATTGTATCAACTGTACCAAACAGACAACTCTAGAATATTCATTACAGAATATGTGCTAATGACCACATATAGGTAAACAAATTGATTATCAATAAATAAACACATGTCTTTTGTCTGCCCACAATGGAATAAAACTTGAAAATACGGATTTTAAATAACATGTTGTTCAATAATTATTACTAGGTTATCATAAAGATGAAGGAAATGAAATTAACTGAAAACGAATCCATGCAGAAACATGAAATACTATGAAAAGCAATCATAACAAGGATATTTATAGCTCTAAATGCTTACATTAAAAAAATCAAAAGCAATGAGCAGTGGTGACACACACCTTTCATCCTAGCACTCGAAAGCCAGAGGCAAGCAGATCTTTGTAAGTTTAAGTCCAGCCTGGTCTACAAGAGTTAGTTCTAGGATAGGCTCCAAAGCTACAGAGAAATCCTGTCTTTAAAAAAAAAAAGTAGCACAAATAGATAACTCAATAATACCTTTCCAAGACTTTAGGAAAGTGAAAATAAAGTTAAAATTTGACAAAAATAAAGCAGTAACTCTACAGTTGTTCATAGAGAATTTACAAATAGATAGAAATAATTGGGGTTAAACCACAGCACTACACATGCACTGACCTACATATTCAAGCCTACCACACAAGCGTTAGTATTGTGAAACACTGGACTCATCCTCCTTTCCTGAACTAGAGAAGGCAAAGCTTTTATTTGTTTACCCACTCCATTAAAGATATTAGACATGTGTAGACTTCATGGTTCAGTTAATTTAATTAGGTTTTCAGATGGTTAGTTTACTTATTATTCCTTTGTATATGGAGCTTTGGTGACTAAATTTGGACTCCTTGCACAGGAGGACATTACCTACTTGAATAAACTTAAGAACATGCGATTTAATCGGTGCAATTTTACGGACTGTTACTTCTCTCATGACTCTGATATTTGTTTTTCTTTTCAGTTGTTCTTTTTCTGTCTCATACCCATGCTGTGGCCACTCAGTGTGTAAAGTGTCTTGGTTGGATGTATCATCCACAGCCTTACAGACTGATTCCCCTTACACTAAAGGACAAAAAGAACCCAGCCTCTGTACATGCAAACAGAAGCCTGCCATAAAAATAGCATTGAAAAGAAAAACTATTGTGAAGAAGTCCTAATCAATGATCATATTTATATCTGAGTGGTGCAAGATTTCCCACATAGAAATTTG
This sequence comes from Microtus ochrogaster, assembly GCF_000317375.1. Lineage (NCBI taxonomy): Eukaryota > Metazoa > Chordata > Mammalia > Rodentia > Cricetidae > Microtus > Microtus ochrogaster. The sequence continues at coordinate 91,311,393 of NC_022010.1, forward strand.
AGAAACCAACAAGCTTTCATGACACCCTCACTAAAATAAAATAACAAGATCAGCCAAAGAGAGCTCAGTTTGGCTGCATTTTATCTTATCATCATAAAGCAAGGAGGTTCCAATTATAATTTAACTTGAGATAAATATAATTATATTACAAATGTGTATTTACTAGTACTATTTGACTAATAGAAAAACAAACAGAGGAGGACTACCTAGAAGAATAAAGGCCTTCTGCTTGTTGTCTTGTTTTCATTTTTTCTAGTTGTTATAATCACTGCATTATTATTAACTGAAATATACTAATCAAGTTATAGACAAATTCACCTGCACATAGAGGCTGAATTAACATGAAGAGCGGAGGCTACACAATCATGGCGAACTTTACGGGACTGTAAACCCTGAAGGCATTTAGAGCAGTGAACCTTTGTAGTGGAAGAGTGAAAGAACTTCCCTCCAAGCTGTTGCTGCATTATGAGACTGCAAGTTCTGTATGGTTACCTTTGCAATAGGAAGAAACCAATGTTTCTGCTTAACTATATATGTCCTTACTTACTGCTCTTTCATGGCCTGAAACGAGAGTGATGATCATCTTAGGTCTGTGCTCTACTCTGGAGCTATACTCACAGCTGATGGAACTTGATTTCTGAACTGTTGAGATAAAAAATAATATAAAGAAAACAGAATGCATCTTGTTTATGCTCCCTAGTTTTGTTCTTTTTCTTAGAATATTATTATCTGTGTGTTTATATCTCTTGCTTCCCCAAGAGAGAGTGTGTGTATAGTTGTTCAAGGAATATACACGTACCCCATAATGTGTGTGAAGGTCAGTGGACAATTATGTGAATTTCTCCTTCCTTCAGTTTTGTTGATCAAGTGGTCTTCTTGTCTCTATCACTATGAAGCATATCACAGGCTCTCTGGTCTGCTGCTTCCAGCTGATTCTCCAGCCCTAGTTCCCCATCTTGTTTTGGGAGGGCTAAGATTACAGATTTCCCACCACATGGGGCATTTTGTACATGTTCCCAGGGACCAAATTCATCTTGTCAAACACGTATGACAGGTATTTTTATACATAGAGCTGTCTCACAAGTTCCATAATCATGGTTATTAAACTCATATAATATGAGAAATTCTTCATAAATTTTAAAAGGAAACCAAATCACAGAATCTCCTGGAATGATATGCTGAAGTGAGGGATATTTCCATTGCTTTCTTCTCATTGTGTTTTACATGAAATAACAAAAACTTAAGGTCAAGAATTTAGGAATAGTAGATCACTCCAAATGAGTACTATGTTTGTAAGCATATTGAAAGGCATATAGAACATTTTAGTCTATATAACTAACCATTTTGATTTAATGTTACCCTTTGTGGTATACACTTATCTAATTTTATGTTATACAAAATGGTTCAAGGTCTGGAATGATAGTTCAATTGCTACACTGCTTTTCTGGGAAGCATAAGGATTGGAGATGCAAAACTCAAGTTGTAAAAGTCCAGCAAGACTTTACAAGCTTGTAATTGCAGCTCTAGAGAGGAAGGTAAGGGCAGAATTCCAGAGATGTTTGGCAAGCGTGTATAGTCTGTTTGACAAAGTGCACATATGTTAGAGAACCTGTCTCAAAACTAAGCTGGACTTGCTCCTGAGAGCCAACATCAAAGATTGTTCTCTGGCATCCAAAAAAAGGTGAACCCTCCACAGATATATGGGCATGCACATGCACGAGCACACACAAATACACATACAATCAATTATATGCATTATACCACAACACAAACCCAAAAGTAGCCCAGTATTGTTGATAAAGGGATAGCTCAAAGATTGTGATAACTAACAAATATTACATTTAAAATATTCCTCTCTTAATAGTTTAACATCATTTATAAATTTTTACCTAGTTAAATAACAGGCACAGATTCCTTAAAATAAAATAAAAATAATTTTGAGATCTACTTTATGCTAAACATTGAATATTGGTAAACTCTTTTCATCAAGAATTAAGCTTAACTTCAGGAAAATAATTGCCTTGAAAAGTATGCAAATACACGTATCAATCTTCACAGCATGCAATCCTTTGTGCTATAAGTGAAAGTAGTAGTGCTGAGAAAGACTGACCTATGCCTTTAAAATAACAATTAATGAAACTAGAGAAATCAACCTGTTGGAAACATAGTGAGGATATTTGATGTAGATTTGTTCAAGAACTATTAATCTGTATATATTATCTCTGTAAAGATGTGAGACTGGAAATTCAGATGTTTAGTTACAGCCAGTATTTTATCATGACACATGATAGTTTGCAAAATATTTTCTTCTGTTTGATTACATGTTTCTCATCTGTTTTGTGCACTGACTTCCTCTGGAACATAAGAAAGTAAGGGAAAGAAAAGAGGAAGAAACTGGCTCCTAAGAATAATGTATGCCCTTCAAGGCAAAGGCAATAAAACGAGGGTTTGAAGACCAGTATTGGATTCAAAGTGAGTTCGATTCCAACTGGTACATCATCAGATCTTTTTCAAGATAACTCAAACAAATAAATAAATTGAGCCTTGAGGTATAAAATCAAATATTGTAGTTTTATAATGTAGTATATAATCTATATAGATAATTTTGACAAATCAGAACTTTTCTAAATCTTTTAAAATTCTTAACAGATAACCTGGGGTATTGGCTATTAAACATATTCTTTAAGGATTGATTTAAAAGCCAAATGAATGTAGTATATAAGATGTACACTAAGGAGGTCTTTTGTGTATGTGTCAAAAATGTATCATAGAGGGGTCATAATAAAGTTTTTAAGATCAAAATAAATAATTTTTTTCTTGTCCAGGTTAGAAGGGATATGTGTTTATTGGAGTTTGAGCATTGGAATTGAACTATTTAAGGTTGTAAATAAATATCTAAAATATCAAAAATATTTTGTAGTAATTAAGACAAACCTTAATTTCTGTCATAGAAAGATGAAAATGTAAATTTTGTGTAATATTCCTTTCTTGAAATCTACCTTTTATTTTAGGAGCTAGGATATTTCTGATTCTGAACTTAGTTGGTTGTAATTTGATAACCATATTCTGGTATGATAACGTGATTTAAAAAACTGTAGTATACTAACGTCATGAAAAACAGCTTAAATATATAAGTATTACTTGTTGTGTTAGTTACATTTTTATTTCTGTGATAGCACACCATGACCAAGGAAACTTTTAGAACATTGGCTTTATTGCTTTTTTTGCAATATCAGAGGGAAATCCATGATCATCATATTTGGGAGCAAGGTAACAGACAGGTATGCAGGTTGCTAGAGGAGCAGCTGAGTGCTAACATTTCGGTCAACAAGAATGAGATGGGAGAGAAAGAAAGAGAGAGATTGAAGAAAAGGAAGGAAGGAAGGAAGAAGAAAAGGAAGGAAGAAAAGAAAGAGCTAACTGGAAATTGTGGCCCCATTTACACACCTTCTCCAACAAGGTAAAACCTTCTAATCTGTGCCAAACAACTCCACCAACTGAAGATTAAGTATTCAAACATACAAGCCGATGGGTATCATTCTCTTTCAAACCAGATACCTGCTCAGTCTGTGTATTATTACTTATATGTATGTTTTTAGGGATGGTATGTGAGTGTGTGTATTAAAAAATTAATAAAAAAAAACTTTCAAGAAAACAAGTCAGAACATATGAAAGAGTTGAGAGGAAAAGAAAAGGAATGTGATTTACTTACCTCAAAAGTAAGTAAAACAAATGTTTTACTTTAAGTGACAGCACAAACTATTCCAATATATGAACAATTTTTATTTAAAGCATTTTAATTCATTGTCCTGTGATACTGCATTTTAAAAAATGAGTATAGTATTTTAAAATAATATATACGTAGCATGAACTTGTTTTTTTAATACCTAAAGTCACCAAATTAAACTTAAACTTTTCTGTATATTTGTCTTTCTGTGCTGAAATGGACACTATTACAGATTGTCATGAAATGTAAGAGAAACCCACAATCAGATCCATAATTATATGGGATATGCTTGCCATTGTCTACAAGTTAAGTGATTCAATCTAATTCTCTATGGAGGTTCAGTAACTTCTTTCTGAACCTTTCTGAGCATGACTTTTCAGTAGAACAATCACACTTAGATACAAATCTGGCAGTAAACATCACATGCAACCTTCACTGGGATTCATCCTTCACATTGAACTCAGAGAAATCATTTCGTTTGTCTCTTGTTTGTTATTGTCAACATAATTCGTCTGTATCAATAAGTCAGGGAGATAAGAAACAAAAACCTAGAGAAGATAGAAGCAACGGAATGGTGTTTTATTGGTTAGGGATTGCATTGATTCTTGATCAACATAAATGTAAGAGGGCCTACCCTGTTGTGGGAAGCACCATTTTTGCTTAAGTTTTTCTATGCTATGTAAAAAAACAAGCTATGTTGGATTCTTGGCAAGTCATCAATCAGCGTTTCTCCACAGTTTCTGCTTCAAGTCCTTGCACAAGTTTCTGCCTGAACTTCTGTGGCAGACTGTGACCAAGAAGGCCAGCACAAAGCAAACCTTTCTTACCCTAAGTTGCTTTTGTCGGCGTTTTATCATAGAACCAGGAGTGAAACTAGAACAGATATTCAGATAATCATAAGGCAAAGGCCTGAGGAAGTTAGGGGATGAATTAAATGCACTGAGCCTAAAAGATATATTGGTAACTTTGCATATGATTATTCCACATAGGTCTTTAACATGCTGTCCTTTGTTGTTTTTTACTGTTTATTGCTTCCTTTTGGATTTCACATCATGCATCCTGATCCCACTCATTTCCCTGCCCATGCAACCAGGCCCTTACAATAAAACATAATTTTAAAGTATAACCTTTAAACAAACAAAAGAAAGCAAAATCTCCTTGTGGAAGCCGTAGTGTGGCCCACTGAGTCACACAGTATACTCTAGTTCATACAACTTTACTTGTAAGTGTTCATTGCATTGAATCTCTAGTCTGTCTCACGGACTCTGACTTCCACTGCCTTATCATTACTCGGCTCTCACTGAGACTCTGCGTGGATATCCTGTTGTTGTCCGGTGTCACGGACCCCGTGAAACATTGAATCGCAGGTCTGGCACCTTCAAATACTCCAACAGCTCATAGATGAGTTGGATTTGGGGCTGGGCTAACACATACTGCTGGTTTTGAGCATGGGTGGTAACTAGTTTCCTCAGCCTGCCAGCTTTTCCCACTAAATACCGCTAAGGCAAGCTCTCCAGCACTAACCCAAATGGTTCACCCAATTCAGCAGACAGCTGGGCCATTTCCTTAGCTTTCATTCCCTGGGGTCTGGCTCACCCTCACTCATACCACCAGGGCTAGCAATAAGGTTTTTCCCAGGCAAGGTTCATGGCCCACTCTCCCAACTGCTGTATTTGGTGAGGAATAGAGCCTGGAGCCTGCTCTTCTGTTCTCGTGCACTAAGGTCAACTATCCTTCCTGCCGCAGTTGGGAAGAATCAATTTTCCCTCACCCATGCCATCACATGGCATAAGAGGAACGGGCTTGGACCTGCTCTCCTGAGTGCTGCAGTTGGCGAGGGCACAGCCAGTTCTCCCTAATGCTACATGCTGCTGCCAGTGAGCGGAGGGTACAACTTTGTGCAACACTATCCTGCTTTTGGTGGTGAAAGGACCCAGGAGCCATAGACCTTACCACAGACCATGGCTGTGGCAGGGCCACAGACACAGACATTGTTCATGATAGCATCCCAGGGCCTTGCAGCATCTAGACATGGCCCTAAGTGTCTGCGCAGGCCACTCAGATTTATACGACCAAGCAGAGGCTCGGTCCTTTGGCACTAAGATGATTGCAGGTGGCAGCCCAGACCCCTGACATCCATGTGGCCCTTGGTCATAACATTGCCCATGGATATACACACAAACCCCAGATGCCCAGATGTGGTTCAACAATGGACGCAGACATGCTCAAATTGGGAATGTCACCATGGCCCCAGTTGGTAGGACAGATCTCTCAGACCATCATGGAACCAGTGGCAGCATGGCTTCAGCTACATTGTCCAGCACAGACAATGCCATCCCTGGTATCAACAGATGTCACTCAGGTCTGTTACTTACTTGAAAGCAGCACAGCCCTCTAACAGTAACATAGTTACAGATCCTGGGCTTCCATGTAGCATTTGGTGGCAATACAGGCCATGAACATCAACATAGACTCAAGCTGCCATAGAGACCATGGACCCAGAAATGGTCCATGGAAGCAGTCTGGGACTGGGTTGTCATCATGGACCTAATCTTCAACATGTTTTTAATTCATTATTTAATAAATATTCCAGAAAAATATTTTGTAAACATGTAGGTTTTAATTTATTTTTTATTTACTTTACATATATGCACAAAATGGAAGAATATCATAAGGAAATTGTGATGTTTACCAGATATAATAGCTAGACCTGTTCAGCAAAAAGATATATGAGCTCGTTATTAGAAAAGTGTGCTTGAGTATATTAGTCATTGGAAGCAATGTCATGTTTTACTTAAATTCATTAAATAGCATAGACATGAGATTGGCTAATGATCAAAAAATAAAATTCCAGTGTTGTAAGTCTAAGTATTTATTTATATAAAATTGCCACTCATACTCAGTGTCTTTGTTGAGGTTGATAACACAATTTAAAACTGATTGCACAATCTCTAAATTGTACTACTTTTGACATATTCTGCTACCTTTTATATGAGATTTAAAAATAGCTTATGTGACATCATTCTTTAGCTTTGTTGTTTTAAATGGAAGCTTATCAGGTTATTGTTTTCTCACTCACTGGGTTTTAATTGACAAGTAAAATTGCATGTGTTTAAAGGTATAACATTAAGGTTTGATATAATTTTTCACTGGGAAAGATTATCTCAATCAAGCCAATTAACGCATACATCACCTCATAGCATGGTACCTGTCCTTGTGTGTTTTAAATTTGAAGTCTACTCTTTTAGAAAGTTTTAAGAATATAGTATACTGTAGCTAATGATAATTACAGCCTTGTATATTATATCTCTGAAATTATGCATCTTACACTAAAATTTTAGTACTCGTTATCAAACATCTCCCTTTCTATATCCTCATTTGTTGGCCTCATTCTGTCTATTTTTCTATGAGATTAAGAGGAAGCTTAAACACTGCTGGCTTGAAAGTCACCTGCCTACTAAGTGTTATAAAGTTCTGAGGATGACTTACCCTGGCAGGTAGTATTTTGAGAAAAACACTGACTGTGTTTCTGAATGTTCACCTTTACACCAGTTATAGACATGACGGGAGATATTCTAACCATTCATGGAGAATAGGATGAGACTGTGGAAGTAAAAAACACAAGGCAGCATGATACAGCTCCTGGGATTGTTTCAGGGTCACAGAATTCTTCCATCAGCATCCACAAATCCCATCCCAATCTTCACTGGAGGGCCCTGAATACTTTGAAGCATTACAGCTTTTGCTCCTGATAAACAGATCTCAGCTGTGGTTCTGTTTGCCAGTCTCTCATTAGGCCAGTCATTCATTGGCTTATCCTATAGCATCAGTTGTCTAAAGTCTGAGGAATGGAAACTTACAGGATTTTTGTTGAAGCCCTTCATTTCTTTTATGGTAGCTTCACTGTGATAAACAAAAGCAGTATTAGAAATAAAGGCAAAGTATCATTTTCCAAACCTCATAATCCTGCTATGTTCATGTTCTTTCCCTCTTTTTTTTTGATTATTTTTTCTTTCAGTAATTAGGGCATAGTATGTTGTAATCTTGTTATTTAGTATAAAATAGTTTGAAATTAAGGTGATGCTTCATTTTTTAAAAATTAGATATACTTAATTATCACATCTCATGAGGAGAATATTTTCAAAATTCAGAAACTACATATTCTTTTTCTATCAAGTGACAGTTATATGTCCTTCTAAATCAATGTCAAAAGTAATCAGGTTTTTTCCAAGACAGGGTTTCTCTGTGTACTCCTGATTGACGTGGTACTCCCTTTTGTAGACCAGACTGGCCTCAAACTCTTTGAGATCTTCCTGCCACTGGCTTCCAAGTGTTGGGATTAAAGGCATGTGCCACCACCTCCCAGATGTCTTCAAAGATTTATCACACTTGTTTCTTAAATATTTTCTCCAGATTATAGTTATGCTTTTACTTCAGTAACCAATATTGTTGACATTTTTTTTGTCAAGGTTTGTATCTGAAATCCTGTTTTCTTACTTGGGATGTAATGTCATGTTGAAATTACAGAAACCACATATTCTTTTTCTATCAAGTGATGTTAT
>NC_022010.1:91322511-91324741 GCF_000317375.1 Microtus ochrogaster
TCTCTCTCACACACACACACACACACACACACACACACACACACACACAGACACACAAACACAGACATGCCCTGCATACAATATGATGGAAACCACACTCCTTTTGTGATGTACAAAATCACCACTGGATCCTAAGCTCACTACAAAACAACAATGGGATGAAATTTTTGAAAGAATGAGCAAAAACCATAAGTGATCCTTTATTACTGTAAAATATGTATTTAAAATATTTCTCATAGCTTCATAATTCTGAATACTATATGGTAAATGCATGGCTTAGTTTTAGCATCATCCTTAAATACTATGGATACTTTTAATTGTACTTCTCTTTGAGTTCAAACTACAGGAAGAACATTCACAAATAATTAACGTAGAAATGGAAAGGCAGACAGGTTGTGACATAACTTTAATCCCAGCACATAGTAGTAAGAGGCAGGCACATCTCTGTGAGTTCAAGGCCAGCCTGGTACAAGAACTATTTCTAGGATAGGCTCCAAGCAACAGAGAAACCCTGTCTCAGAAAAAATAAGAAATTGAAATGTTAGGGTCTAGTTTATGACCCTTGAAAAATAATAGAACCAATGAGTTGATTTTTGTACATATTACAAATATGTTGCAAATTACAAAAATGTTAATTTTGAGTAGTGTCTTATTATTATGTACCAAAGTGGAGGAAAGTCACTGATATGAAATACACCATAAAAATATGCTCTTATATTACATAAAGTAACCTTTGTTATATTTCCAACCAACAACACTTATAAATGTTGATTACTAAAAAAATTTTACTTTAAGATATCTAAGGTATTTGTATTTAAAGCACATTTGAATAGATTGACTAAATTTTTACTCAAGACAATTTAAAAAGGAATCTTTTTTTAGGGGTATTTTGAATGAAAAAATGTAAGATATTTGACTTTAAGATAAGTTTTGAACATTTATGCAAATACATAAACTACTATAAATTATGGCTAGGCTATAAACGCCATATTAATTTTACATTTATAATGCTGTTTATATTTTAATATTCAGTTTGTGAGGTACTCCTGATCATCTTTGTTTACTTATATGTAAGTTTTTTTGAAATATTCAGAAAATAACCTCATATAATTTCTTCCACAATAACGGATGCTGCTATTTAATGTCTTGAGACTGTGTGTGACTGATATCCTAGGTTTCTCAATATTTTCATTCTCAGTAATTATCTTTCAGTTCATGTCTTCAGCTGTGGGATTCCTTGAAAAAAAGTTGCAAACAATGTATTATCAATGGGATATTGACAAGCCAAGCTGTAGCTGTAACAGGGTAGAATGCAAATAAACGCACACAGGTATATTAAAGGCAGCAGGATATTTTCTGTGACCCATTCAGGTTTGTTCTACTGATCAGCAGGCAGCTGCTTCAGGCAAGTTACTGGGAACAAGTCCCCACAGAGAGCATGCTCCTTTGGTGTGTACTGATTCTAATAATTATCTCCCTGAGTATTGCTTAAGAAAGGCAGGAACATCTGCTCTGTTGGTCATTAAGACAACAGACTTGGGAAAACAGTTGTTATCATCAAAACCCACACTAATTGCTACCTTTAGAGTTGTACTTATTTAGTAACTCTTACAGTGCAGTGATTCAACAACTGTAGAAGTTGCAGAACTTGCACTGTTCTCTTACATAGTAATCATACTTCCAATAAAGCAAGAATAATTTTAGGAGTAATTTTCAGTAATTCATTGAAAGTATATAAGCCTGATATTCCTTACAGATATTCTGAGGATTGTTAGGAGTTTGTTTCCCCCAACTTCTTCACCTGATTTTCCTTAATCTTTCCATAATATATCCTTAATGATAATTTTTCTAAAAATACTTAAAAATCATTGAATAAGTGCACTACTGAAGAGACCACTGATGATATGTCAAGTCAACAAGGGATGGTCTTCTTATTGCTATCCTTGATTACAACTGAAATTAACTAAAACCCAAATGGCTGGCCAAACCAGCCAGAGATTTTTTTTTTTTTTTGGTTGAATCATTTGATGTTGGAAGACCGCTTCTAATATGAATCTTTGAAATGGAAAACCCACCTTTAATCTGGATCGCACCTCCTGGTGGCAGCCTGAAGGAGGGAGAAGATGAGCAAGGAAGTCAGGACCACGAGGGGCGCACCCACCCACTGAGGCAGTGGGGCTGATCTATTGGGAGCTCACCAAGGCTGAAAAAGCATGGGATAAAACCGGAC
>NC_022010.1:91325716-91327007 GCF_000317375.1 Microtus ochrogaster
ATATATATACATATATATATATTTAAAAGATCAAATAGAAAACAAGTTATTAAGAAGAGTACCTTTAAGTACAGAACAACATAGCTTAATTGATAGTGTATAAAAATAGGAGATGGTTGCCACATGGGTCTTAACCTTTTCCTGTTGCATTGATAAAACACCTTGGTAAAAGCCTCTTAAAGGAGAAAATATTTGATGGAGGAAATGATGATCTATCTATGTGTTACTCTCATTGGTTCATTAATAAAGAAACAACTGCCTTGGCCCATTTGATAGGCCAGCCCTTAGGTGGGTGGAGTAGGACAGAACAGAATTCTGGGAGGAAGAGGAAGTGAGGCAATTGCTATGCCTCTCCTCTCTGGGTCAGACTCGATGAAGCTCCAGCCCAAGATGGACTTACGCTAGAATCTTCCTGGTAAGCCACCACCTCGTGGGGCTACACAGATTACTAAATATGGGTTAAGCAAGATATAAGAGTTAGCCAAGAAGAGGCTAGAAACTAAATGGGCCAAGCAGTGTTTAAATGAATACAATTTGTGTGTTGTTATTTTGGGGCATAAGCGAGCCAGGCAGCTGGGAGCTGGGCAGAAACGCAGCCCGCAGCTCCTTCTACAAACATTTATGGTGAATCACCTAGAGTAATCTCTATAGCTGGATTTTGAGGGATATTATCATTTTATATCTATAATCATCCATACCTCTTGAATATGTTCCTTAAGAAACAGAGAACAATGAATGCATGCATATTAATTCCCAGCTTACTTTCTTCACTTACATAACTCTGGGCCACTCCACAATTAGGATAGGTTTTCCTATATTAATTAACTTAAGATAACCCTTCACCAGAATGTCCAGAGGCCTACAAATTTGTTACTGTATTTTAAAGAGTGGTGTTTTCTGAAGTGACATGGTTCAGTTCATGTCTGTAATGTCAGAAAATTTGGAAGCCTAGGAGTCTGAGAGAAGACTGTATGATTTTGAGGATAACTTGGTCTTACAGTGAGATCTAGGTCAGCCAGTTTCAAAAACTATCAAGCAAATGAATAAATAAATACAAAAGAACTTTAGGCTTTTTCCTAATATTAGCAATATATAACTTTGCAACCCCTCAGTAGCATATAATTCTTACCAGAGATAAACATGGCATATTGCTTAAATATTTCCTACTTATTACAAAGCACAGATTGTATTGATAGTCTAGCAATGAAACAACCATCAAACCCTTTTTACTAAAGCCATTTGAGAATAAAATATTTCAGGGGCACCAAATTGATCTGAGGCAGGAGCAACT
>NC_022010.1:91331847-91332511 GCF_000317375.1 Microtus ochrogaster
AAAAAAAAAGAAGGAAGCTTGCTTTCTCTTTGTCTGCTTTTTCTCACTTTCACGAACATGTCTGCTTGCCTACACTATCTACACTTGCTTACACTACCTACACAGTGAAGGTACTTACACTACCTTCACTGTGGCATTACAGTCTATTTCTTTGAGATTCTGGCAAATGCTGAAGATCAGCTGAGACATTTAGCCTCATGCACTTAACAACTACTGTACTCTCAAAACTTTGTTTGACAAAAGCTGTTGTTAGATTAGCAGGACAACAGCCTGTAAATCATTCTAGTAAATACCCTTTCTTTATATATGTAAATTGATTTTATAAGTTCTATTTCATTAGAGTATGCTGCCTAATACACTGACAATGTATAAACCTGTAACTGTGGGGAAAGTCTAAAAAATACAGAAAGGAAACCAATGGAGGTAGTATCACTTGCTGGGAATGTTGGAAATTGGTAACAAAACATAAAAAGCATGAAAGAGAAAATAGTTCTTTATGTGTTTTGGAGACGATAAGTGGGGTACCAGAGTAGAAAATAGATCATAAAGATGAGGGGGAAAAGAACCATAAAATCGTACATTGAAAATATCATAATGGTGTCTAAAATATTGTGTTTATTTAAAACTTCAAATATATATATATATATATATATATATATATATA
>NC_022010.1:91340128-91345320 GCF_000317375.1 Microtus ochrogaster
GGACGCAGCCCAGCTGCTCCTATCTCAACAGTTAGTCTTTTTAAGTCATAAACTCCAGATTCTCATACCTCTTTCTTAACATTCTCACTTGCAGAGTCTCCATGTTTGATGTATCACTTTCACATAATAATGCATCTTTCTGCTCACTTCCCTGATGTACATCTTACTCAATGACAGTTCTAAACATAAAGCCACTCAAAGTCAATAACCTTGACTTATTTCTTATTATCACACACATTATCATTGTATCCATTTATATTTTATTTTTCTTATCTTCAGTGATATTTAAATTTGATCATTTCTTTGGTTTAACAATAATCACAGTCTAGATCACTGAAATACCCTCCTAACTGCTTCTTTATGCCCTAGATTTGTAGAAATCTAATGTATTTCTGAGTTGTTGGGACTAATTGAGTCCTGGCTTTCATCTGCTCTTCCCTGTCTAAAGCCTGCTAATTGAAGTTACTAGAAGCTGTGCCTAGCTTAGAAAATCAGAGGATGGGATTTTCACCTGTTGGCCATTGACTACAGTGTATTTAAGCCTCCATGGTGCTATTAAAGATGGGTTTTGGGTACCAGTGATTGAAGGTCTGTGTGTCGGTCTGTCTCTGCGTGTGTATTCTCAACCTCCAGCCCCTTGCCTGAAGCTTGCGAACTGGGTTCTAGCACATAGATCACAGACGGAAGAGGGGGGGTGAAGGAAACTGATTAAATGAAAATATTTAGTCAAGGGACAGGCACAGCTTGAAATATACTTGAAAAACACACACAGACTTAATGCTGATCACAGTCTGGTCATTACAGTATCAAAGAGCAGGAATCAATATATTAGCTAATAATATTAATTTTGTCATAAATAGATCACTGTATTTCTTGTAATCCTTTACACAAACTGTGTCAGTTTTTACATGCTCAGGAAATAGTTATGTTTCAAAATATTAGTAATATTTTGATGGGTACTACATTTTAAAAAATATCAGCTCTTATTTAGAATGTGTTTTAAAGAATATTAAACAAAAATATGTTCTTAAATGTGAGATAGAAAATCTACATAATGTAAATTCTTTTTTGTCTTTCAATTACCCCAAAGCTGCTCTTTAGTAAGAGCTCTTTGCCAAATTGTTTCTTCAGAGATACAGAGACAGAACAGGATCTGAAGCAAGATTTAAAAAAAGAACACATTTATTCAAGTTGAAAAATCAAGCAAATACGTATGTTATTTTGAGTCCAATTAAAACTTTATTCAGTAAATAGAACAAAAATATTTTCCATAAATATATACATATCTATAGATTCCATGCACATAAATAAAATGTAATGTGGGGATTTTTAAAAAGAGATTAGGATAATTCTGTCTGAATGACTTATTTTATATGAAATAGCTTTTGTATAAGATACAAAAGGTAAAGTTTTGCCTTCTAGATATCAAAAAATTTTGTTAAGTGAAGGATTCTAAAGAGAATATGTATTTCAGAGTTCATAATTTTTGTTTCATTATTCATTCTTCTGAAAAATGTTCAATCATATATTCAGGTAAAGAAACTGATCCATAGAGAATGTAAAAACTTCATTTAAATAACCAAAGGAAAGTGTTGGAGTTCTTATTAATTTCTTTCAGAAAATGAAATCTACATTCATCTCACTAAGCAGGTTACCTTGCCAGTCAATGAAATGCAAGATTAGCAGGATATTACTTGGCTTTCATTATAAAGCATAGTCCTCTCAAATTGAATTATGTTTGATGAAGTATTACAAATTATTCCTTCTCTTGGCACTTTAATTTTCTTAACATATCTTCAGTCTAGAGAGAATTAGCATAAGATTTAACACTGGCATGTCACATATTTAAATTTGCCTGTTTAATCACACACATTTAATCAAGTTTTTATTTGACTACTTAATTGAAATTATTTTAGTTAACAGGCTGGCAGTTCAGCCACATACTGAGTTCATGGACACAAAGGTGATTATATTCATATCTATTACCTGTTAGTTATTTTGTCTACAATTGTGATTTAATTGTGACTCTTACACAGATTGTAATTCTTAAGACTCAACATCTTCCAACCTAAGCACTAAAAGTTTGAAAAAGTTGTTGTAGTGATTTAAAAAAAAATATTGTTTTATTCACTTATTATTTAATTCAGCTAATAGATTAGTTCTGTATGTATTATAGAAAAATGAAAAAGTGTTTCACAAAGTGTTTATAAATAGAGGAAAATTGTTCAGTGTAACCGAGACTATCCTGAAGCAAAACAGAGTGGGAAGACTGTCCTTGAGGCTTACTACAACCTATAATTACCAACACACTATAGAATTTATTATAATCAGGGAAAAGCTCAAAGACACAAGACACAGTTGTAAACTCAGCTAATTTGTGAGATAGTAAGCAGATAGATTATAATGTAGAAAATATAATGTTTTCCAATAGACAGAGCTGTAAAAACTAGGTATTTATTTTAAGGAATGAATATAGTTGCAAATCTAATACATTTGTTTTAAAAAAATGGTTCAAAGGGGATGTCATCCCCAGAAGAAAGTGTCAAACTATAAAATTTCTTAAAGGAACATCAAAGACTGCCTAGGTAACCTTGAGATTGGAGATACATTTTAGATTAGAGTTACAAAAGGAATATATTTGTGGTTTTTTAATTTCCAAAGTTATTTTAGATTACTGTTTTATGAAAGACACTGTAAAAAGAATGCAAAAGAGAAAGTCCAACCTACCAAAAATGTATAGTAGGTAAATGACTGATATGAAATTCCTCTCAATATGATGTGAGTATGTTTTATTACCATTGATTAATAAAGAATCTGCTTGGGCCTATGGCAGAGAAGAATAGAGCAAGGCAGGAATTTCAAGCAGAGGTAGAGAAGAAGAGACAGAGTCATGGAGATGCCATATAGCTGCCAAAGAAGACATCAGTGGCCAGCTCGAAACTTATCAGTAGGCCACAACCCTATGGTGACTCACAGAAATGGATTAAATGAAGTTGTAAGAGTTAGTTAAAAATATGCCTGAGACATTTGCCAAGCAAAATTGTAATTAATATAGTTTCTGTGTCATTATTTGGGTCTGGGCGGCCAGGAACCAAGTGAGCAGTGTCTACAAATTACCTGGATAGCAAATACTAAAAAAATACTGTTACTATTCAATAATATTTTGTAATAAAATGTTAAAATATCACAAATTGTATCTTAGCAAAATATGAGTAAAATTAATAATCATAGAAAAATATACTTAAATGGCCATCCCTGAAGTCAAGCATACAGGCAATAGCATATGAACTGAGCTGGTTGTATTTAGGAATATGCATATATGTTGAGCTAATTGTACTTAGGAATATACATATACATATATGCTGGCAATATCTATTAATGAATAAAGAAGCCATAAATTTGAACAAGAGTTGGGGACATAGAACAGTTTGGCAGGAGAAAAAAGAAGAGAGAAATGTTGTAAATATATTATAATCTCATTGATATGTTGAAAAAAAAGATTCTCAGCCTCAGAAGTCATCACTCAACAAGTAGTTGCAAGCAACAATCAATAGTAACACACCATTAACTTTCTATTATGTTAGCAAGATTCATAACACCAGTAATGCCAAATTACTGCACTGTATCTTTGTAAGGAATTAAAGCAAAGTCTTGAAGGGAATGTAAAAGAGAGAAGAGACTTTGGAATATATTTTGGCATTCATTGACAGAACTAAATGATTGTTTATTTTCCAATAAAGAATATATGTTCTTTGAGATTCATTCACAAGAGTTGAAAGTTAATGTTCTCACACAGAAAATCTTTCACATGAGCTTTAAAGCAGTTTCTGCTGAAAATCCTAGAAACCGTGTAATGTTTCCTTGAAAAGAGTTAACTAAAAGAGTGACGAATAATGTGCTAGTTAGATGTCAACTACTTCACACAGACAAAGTTTGCATGTAAGAAATGGATCTCAGTTTTAGAATTCCCTCCACCAGATGACTACAGGTCCTATCTATGAGCCATTTTCTTGATTAATGTTTTTTTGTAGGATAGGCAATGTCTCTGAATCAGCAATAGAAAGGTATTTATTCTTGCCTGAGTTATTGAGGGAAAAAGATACAATGCAACAACAATAACAACACAACAAAACATCAAAATTACTTCTCAACAAGTCTCCAGAAAGACGTGAATCAGCTTCAATTGCTTTCTGAAACATCCATATTCAGGCATTTCTCTCCAGAATAATGAACCATTAATTAATACCCAGGACACCACAGGTTTAGATATTTAGGTCAATTCTTATATACTGTTGTCAAGTAGGTATCCCCACATTAACCCCTGTGGTAAGCCTATGCCAACTAGGTGTTTTTATTGCTTACTGTACCTTAACTCTGTGCTTCTGTAAAACAGGCAAGATTGAAAATCACCATATCATATTATGACCCAAAGGATAATTCCTGCAAAGAGCTCTGCTCCTACTCATGACACAGAACATACTCAATTTTCAGTAACATTTAGGCTACACAGCATTCATCTGCTATTGAACAAATACCCAAATTCTCCAGATACCTTATTGAGAATACACTATCAACAGATAATACATCCCTCACAGCACTCATTCCTTATATTTTCCTGGTCTGGTTCATCTGGATTTGCTTAAAGGTGTATAGAAGAAGAAATCATTGTGGATTTTAGATACTGACACACCATGCAATCTGACATTCTCCTTTTTCCAGTTTCACTCTTCCGTTGAGTATAGCAGCTATCTTTCTATGTAGTAATTATTATAGTGAATAAAATCTCTTCTTAGTGACATCTGTTTGATAGGATCAACCTTCAGTCTCAATGACAAAGATACACAATGCTGGCGTACTGATATGGTTTTCCAAAACCATGTGGAAGCATTGTTCCAAAGTAAATTGCTTATTAACATAACAATGAGAATTTTTTTGTTTTATCTTATTGTAATATCTTCTAAAGAGGGAGAAAATGAGTAGATTCTGAATGGAAAAGATGGTGTTGAGACTGGGATAAGCAGAGGAAGGGGAAAATGTAATTAAGATATATTGTATGAAAGAAGAATTTTTTTTCAAGAATGAAAAAATTCAAAATATGAAGATGTATTTCAAACTGAAAAAAGGTTCAAGATATTTTATTTGAACAAAAATTATGGAAAAGGATTAAGCGGTTAAATTAACTATTTTATTAT
>NC_022010.1:91346479-91350036 GCF_000317375.1 Microtus ochrogaster
CCCACCTATGTTCTAAGCTATGAGCCCAAGCAGTTTGTTTATTACTTAACCAATGAAATCAACAGATTGATATATGACACTCCCACATCACAGGTTGAAGAAGCCTGATATTTCTGCTATTCTAAAGGCAGATGAAGTTTGATATTTTGATGTCTGCATGTGAGACAATCAAGGAAGGCACAGAGAGATTGCATTTAATACATTTGGGAGAGTAGTCTGGGATGACATGACATGTCAAGCGTCTTGCTTAGGATAATATTTCTTCCTAGTCATGTTCTTTTCTGTAAGTTAATTCCTTTTGGCTTAGTTAAGTTCCTTGCATTTTGGGGGCTGTCTTTTATTAATCAGAGTAGTCTGTGGACTTTTCTTGCCTGCTGGATAACACATTCTCTAGCATTTGCTAATGTAGGCTTCAAGATTGCAATTCCATATCTAGTCTCCTTGCTTTAAATCTCTGAGTTTCTACTTAATTAGGAGAGAGCAGGCAAAAGCATTCTGTAAGACTTTTAGATCAGCTTTCAATCAATTATAAAACAGACATTCTTGTTCTATCTCCCCAAGTTCTTTTTATTAAATTTATTTATTTATTAAGGATTTCTGCCTCCTCCCCGCCACCCCAAGTTATACAAGGAGAGATGACTGTCTTTAGATGTGTTATCACAGACACCATATGGAACACAATAACTACCTAACCAGAAGTACTATGCTAATTGATGAAAAAATATGAAAGTGTACCTGAATTATAACAGGTGATGATTAGGATATTGAATTCATCATTATCAATAATTTTAGAACCACTTTGCCATTAGTCCTTTGCCCTTAATTCTCTAGGCAAGCATTTATCCTTCTGCGATCTGATTAAATCATTTCTGATGAGTAGAGAGAAGATAGGCCAAATGCAGAGAACCATATGGAATCTAATTTTATACTCATCTATGACAAACAACTTACTTGTGGTTTAAGACAACCTCTAAAATTTAGATTTTTTATTAACTCATGAGAAACAAATTTCAATGTCATCATGCGTGATAAGTTTAAATTGGAAAGAAAGACACAAGTTGTATATATCTAATAAACTGTAAAGTATGTTCTATAATTTCAGAAATGAAAAGTAATTGTCAGTTTATTATTATCAATTATAGGTGTTTAAACTAATTACATGTAGCATATGAACTAAAATTAGTAAGAATACTAAAATTTGTTTAAAATAGCTACTTAAATAAAACTTAGAAATAAGAAATTTCAATACCCAATTTTCCAGAAGGTAATTACAGGATTTAATAACTGTTGCTATTCCCTTATGAGGAAAATATTAATTTTGTATATCAAAGGAATGTTCTAAATATTTAATATATGTGTAATATATAAGCTTATACACACATTATTATCAATTTGATTGATTCAACTATTCCTTCTTTGTACGCACTTTATTCAAAATCTCTCTCACAGTATTTAAGATGGCACCAAAAGAAATTGCCAGGATCTTTCCAAATTCTTAAAGTTTCATAAAATTATTATGCTGGGCAACTCATAAAAAAAAAGCAATATATCACTTAGTTCTGACGTAAAGCATTCACGCTTAGTTAGCATTGCCATAATAAACTTAAAATAAACAGGCCTAAAGTAATAGTTCCTTCATATGTTTTCCCCTGGGATCTGGGGACTGCTAGATACATAATGTATTTATTCATCTACATTTATATATCTACATGATCTATATATCATCTATGCAAAAAACAAATGGAGAGATATAATAGAGATTTTTATGCAATAGCCACTATCTTTTCTTTGTAGATCAATCTATATTCAATTACTTTTGCCAATATATCTTATAAAATAATATTATTCCTCTCTTACACCTTTGAAAGCAGGTTTGGGAACTGTGACTACACTGGAAGAGAAGAAATTATAATGAAACCTTTCATCCAGGACATAGAGAATAAAGGCAATAGTGCAAATGAAAGCTACAAATAGTACCCCTCCTATTTCTAGCAATACCCTGATTTCCTAGGCTAGAATGACGCTGAGGAAATAAAGTACAATATCCAGCAGGCAGTGCGCCTGCTGCTTTCAATCAATGGAAGAGCTCCCCAGTGGGCCTAAGATCACTGGAGTTCAGTTTTAAATGTATCCAGGTCACAGTCTAAGTACCAGGGTCACCCTATCTGGAATCTGTTCTCATGTATGTGTGGAATTCTGTGCTTGATGGGATGTTCCTTCGACTGTGGCTTAATTCTGCATACCTTGTGATATTGACCATGCCAAATTACTTCCTTCTTGGCTACTTAACTACCAACACAAGACATGATCTCTCTTCTTGCTAACTTTAAAATTCCTAATTTTTTTCTCCTTGAATTTCTGCTATTTATATACTTCAGAGAGATGATAAGAAGGAATACCCTATATATAAATTAAATCTTCCTATGTTCAAACATAAGTCAGGATGACAATAGAAAGGCCATGGTATTAGGAGGACAGAGAAAAATTAAGAATTAAATATTAAGAGTATGTCATTTTTCTCAAGAATTTCATCTAAACTGTAACTCATTCTTTTTTTTTTTTTGGTTCTCTAAACAAAGTTGTCTTCCTGAGAACTTCATGAATGTTGATAATCTGCGAACTGTCCTAGAGAATTTCAGATCAAAATGATCACAATGCTTCTAATTAGCCGCTGTGGTCACTTTATACTTACTCTGATTTCATCGTAGTGTTCAAAGGGCAGAAGTGACTTTTTAAATTCTATTCACAGACATGAGTGATGCACACATAGATGTTGAAAATGCTGCCGGGCGGTGGTGGTACACAGCTTTAATCCCAGGACTCAGGAGACAGAGGCAGGTGGATCTCTGAGTTCGAGGACAGCCTGGTCTACAAGAACTAGTTCCAGGACAGGATCCAAAGCTACAGAGAAACCTTGTCTCGAAAAACAACAACAACAACAAAAAAGTGCCGTGTTATGCAGAGATCCACAGCTACTCCCTGGGCAGAGCTCTAGAAGAACTCAAAAAGAGGGAAGAGCGATAATAGGAGCAAAAGGGTCAAGACCATTTGATCCACCGAAACAGCTTGCCTGAGCTAGTGGGAGCTCACTGACTCTAGACCAACAGCTGGGAAACCTGTATAGGACTGAACTAAACCCTCTGAATGTGGGTGACAATTGTGTGGCTTGGTAAGCTTGTGGCAGTTGGGATCTGGATTTATCCCTTTGCCTGAACTGGCTTTTTGGAGCCCATTCATTATGGAGGAATACTGTGCTCAGCCTAGATACAGGACAGAGGGCCTTGGTCCTGCCTTTGGGTGACTTGGCGGTCTTTATTAACCCCCATGGGAGGCCTCATCCTCTCTGAGGATTGGATGGTGGTTGAGTGGGGAGAAGGTGAGCGGATCAGAAGAACGAGAGGGATAGGAACTGGGATTTGTTCATAAAATAAAAAAGATTGCTTTTAAAGAAGTATAAAAAAAATTTTAAAAGGCCTGGAACACCATATCTGGTGAACTTTTGAGCTCAAGAATCATCCTTTTTAGCTCCTTTCTGTCCTGTAAGGCCTGTGCACCAT
>NC_022010.1:91350418-91379058 GCF_000317375.1 Microtus ochrogaster
TTTTTGCTTCTTGACTGATAGAATTATAGTTGCATATCATTTTCTCTGGCATTTTCTTTTCTGCCTTTAGTTTGGACTCAAACTAGAACTATACCTTGGGCCAACTAGTCTTCCAACTGCCAAATGCAAATCTTGTTCTCAGTCTATAAAACTGGTTGAGTTTGGGACTATAGAGATAGTTCAGTAGTTAAAGGCACTTGTTCCAGAAGAGGACCCAGGTTTGGTTCCCAGCACTCACATAGCAATTCACAGCCATCTGTAATTCTGCTTCCGGTGGATCTGATGCCCTCTATGGGCACTAAAGCATAGTGTGTAGACCTGTATACAAGCAAAACACCCATACACATGTAATAAAATGAATAAATCTTAAAACAATAAAGAAGTACCGTCTTGATTTCCATACCACGATCCCCGATTAAGACCAAAAAAAAAAAAATCATTTGTATAACATTTACAAGCCAAAGTCTGTAAACATCACCGTCACTGTTATTCACAATTTTATTATTCATAGCAACCTTCATGGATAGGGTTTATTATCCCTCTTGTATGAGCACAGAAAATAGCCATTAAAATATAACAAATCACATGTGCTACTGCCAACCCCTGATGTCAGATTTGTCTTTAATACATTAGTAATATTTCACCATACTGTTATAGTATATTAAATAAATTAGAAAAAATGTGGCATCGGTTTGTTTTAATTTTGTCTTCTTAGTATATACAAATTTCCTTTTTCTTTCGTTAAAAAACACTCAGGACTTAAATCAATATAGTAATTATATAACTGGGTGTTAAATCACCTAATATCCAATGATGGTGACTTGCAATTATATATTATTTGCATTACTAGAAAGATTCAATCTTATGTAAAATAGTATGCTATTTATGTGTTTCAAATTTTCTTCAAAATATCTAAATTTTGTCTTTGATGGAATTATTTTTCATTTTTACTTTTGTTATGACAAAAATGTTGATTTTATTATCCTATTTGTACTCTTTTTTTTCAATCAGTTTGTTAAAACAATCTTTTTTTCATTATGCATACCAATCCCAGTTCTTCTCCCACTCCCTCACCTTTTTCCCAATCACCTCCCACCGTTCAATCCTCAGAGAGGGTAAGGCTTCCCATTGCGAGTCAACAAGTCTGGCACATCAGTTTGACGCAGAACCAAGGCCCTCTTTTTATATCTAGACTGAACAAGGTATCCCTCCAAAGAGAATAACCAGACAAGTACTAGTGATAAATTCTGGTCCCACTGCCACACAACTGTCACCCACTTTCAGAGGGCCTAATTTATCCTATGCAGGTTCCCTTATTGTCAGTCTGGACTTAGTGAGCTCCTACTACCTCAGGTCAGCTGTTTCTGTGGGTTTTCACATTATGGTTTTTAATCCCTTTGCTCATATTATCGCTTCTCTCTCTCTCTTCGACTGGACTCTGGGATCTCAGGATACTGCTTAACTGTGGATTTTTGCATCTGCTCCAGTTGCTGGATGAATGATAATTAACATAGTCATCAATCTCTTTACAAGGGCACACCAATTCAGGCTCCCTCTCTACTATTGCTTAGAGTCTTAAATAGAGTCATTCTTGTAGATTCCTAGGCATTTTTGTAGTGTCATCCTTCTGCTTATTCCCACATGGCTACCTCAATCATGCTATAGAGTGGGTCTAAAACCCCATCCAATAGAGGATGATTTCTCCCATAATATGACATTTGGATTTTGCATAAGGTTACTGTGAGCTTTATAAAAATGACTGAAAATTTAACATTCAATAGTAAATAGCTATATTGCTTTAGGAAGATCCATTGGGTATGTGAGACTATTATTAGCATCACTTAAGTGTAGACCACAAACACTATTGAACACCTTATAATGCACACGGCCCTTATGGTATTTGTACAATGTGGTAATTTGATTTCTTATCATTTTTCTTTTTATTTAAAAGAGAAAATTTAACTCCAGAATTAAATTTAAAAAATTGCCTGTGTATTTATATGTGATATTACAAAAGCAAAAAATGTAAAAGAATCTTTAAAACCCAGAGTTCTTAGAAAGATAGCCAAAACTTTGGCAATATGGCTTAAAATATAAGCAAAATATCTAAGGAAAGAAAATGGTTGGTGTGTTTTAAAGTCTACTGTGAAATAAAAGGCAATTTACAGACTAAAGCATTTCAGAGTGTGAAAACCTAAAATTAATAAGTACCTATAGCCAGCTTTTCTGTCTCAGCCAAAATAATAATTATGTGTGTCCTGGATCCTCCATCACCCTATTGGATAGTGATGACTGGGTCACAAGTATATTCATCAGCCCTAAGTATTACAGTAGTCACTCCCTCGTTCTAGTCATCAAGACCAAAATTCACTAAGCTAGACAGGAAAAAAACAAATCACCATGTCCTGTTTTAACACTTGAAGTTATTTTGTCTTCCTGGAATACGATTAAGTTGGTTAATGCTGCCTAGATACATCACACAGAAGCATTCTGGTTTATTGGTTTCTTGTTATCATGCTTTCAGATATATGAACTATCACTTATATTAGAATGCATGTAGTATGCATATTGAACTTGAATTCTGAAGCAGAAAATATGGTTAATGATGAACAAAAGTGGGAGTTGAGCAAAAGTGAAAAGGCAAAAATTCAAAGGTGAGTTTGTGAAACAGCAAAAGTTTTAATGACTCATAGGCAGTAACAAAAAGAATTCCGAGCTGATCTCCACATATCCTTTATAAATTGGAGTACTAAAAATAATTAATTGGGGACTTTCCAGGCCATTTCTTAAATGCAATTCAAGGAAATGAATTTAACTTTAGCATTATTTTTCTTAAAAGAAAACCAATAAATGCTGCAAATGGGATAGTTTATGTACATATTGTTTTCCTTGGAGAGTTGCGTAGTCTTATTCTTCACAAGCAGCAACCACAGTGAACAGATGCTATGCATTTGAATTTGAGAACATCAAATTAGAATGAAAGTTCATAAATGCTTGTTTTCAGAAAGTGTTTACTCCATTAAATAATAAATTCAACAGCATTGCTCTCCATAATCACCTTCTTTGATTCCAGTAGTTCTATTTTCAATCCATAAAATATTCATGGAATGTTATCCTAAAAATCATCTGATGGTTGTTTATCAAAAAACTTGAAAAAAAAATCCAATCCCATGGAAACATCTGAATGAAAACAAGTGTATCATTAGTTATGATAGGAATTCTTTAACAAATTATAGTTTAATCACTTGCATTAGTTTGCATTCTCAACCTATTTTGACAAAAATGTTTTAATTTGGAATTTTTCACATATAAATTGGTTTAAATAAAATATAGTTGTTTGATTTTCTTTCTGATGATTTCATATAAAATTACTGTGTTTACTTTTCCACTCTTCAATGATCCACTTCTTGTGCTCCATCTTTCTTTCAATTTTAGGACCTCTTATATTTTCATTATTATTATTACTATTATTAGAATAGGAAGAGAACCTGCTGTATCAACTTGGTGTTGCCTGCCCTTAGATGTGTTAAGGGCTATCCACGTGTAATTGGATAACCTATCAGGGACATATCTAAGGGGAAGACTGATTCTCCTTAGCCACCATAAATTTCCTGTAGCTAGTCATCTAGGGCTGACGCGTTGTTAGCTTTCCCCATCCACATTTGGATGTCAACTGGAAATGTCACTGTCCTGGTTCTCTTTAAATGAGCATATCATTCAGATTACCTAAGTGTAGCTCCTGTCTTGCAAAGGAGACGCTAGTTCACAAAAGACATCTTGGTCTCCTAGATCTTAAATTTTTTTCTGACATTTTATATGGTGTATCCTGAGCTTAACTTATCAGGATATTCTGTAGACATAAGAAATGAGGGCAGCCACTCCAAGTCAGTTGTTTGTATTTCTCTGTATTTTCACCATTTATATATTTATTTGATAGTTTCAATTTGCTGAAGAAACTTCTTCAATGATGGGGCCAAACTGCACTCATCCACAGGTAATCATCCCGTTACTCAACTCATTGCTGTGCAAACACCTGGATTCAGTATGGTGGATTTGAACTCACATATTACCTTATTTACTGATGTATGACCCATAGAAACAGTTGAGTGAATTTCCCACAGAGCTATTATGAATCCACTTCTCCTAATAGAGCTGAATTACAATTTGTCAGTAACTCTCATCCACATCCCATGAAACACAAACAACTAATAAACAAAGGCCAGGCCTGTAAATCTAATTTACAGTTGATAAATCTGTGTGATCGAGGAGCTCACCTGAAGAAATGATAATGTATTATGCACAAGAAATGCCATAGGACACACCATCAACAGAATTGTAAGTCATGACTCCAGACTGCATTATTATTGGCAACAAAATTTACATATTGTTAGACTTACTAAATAAATCAATAACAAGATAACACTGGCATCATGAACAAACATGATAACCAGATCAATCCAATGGAATACAATGTTTCCTGGCAAAACATCCCCCCCTCCCCACAAATAAGGTGACAGGCAGCATGGTAATGCCTTCAAAAACTAGTTACATATTTAGAAAGCCAAGTAAGGAAAAAAGAATACAGAAAATAGTTGTGATTTAATGAAAAGACAAGTCTAGCTTTGAATGAAAAATTATGGGAGTAGATAAAAATCATACAAACCTTTAACAGAAACTATATTGTTAAAGACCACAATAAAATGAAACAGAGATGAGGACATCTAAAGCTTGATTTACTAGGCAAAAGAAATGATTGCTAAAATGAAAGATAAAACACATAAACTAAGAAGAAAGAAAAGAAACTCTTAAAAGGGAAACTCTTTAAAAACTGGTATGAGACTATAAAGTTAGGAAACATTTGTATTGTTTTTGTTCCAGAAAAACAAGTAAGGCTAAGACGCATAGAAAGATTTATTTCATGAAGTGACTGATGAAAAACTCACTTTTGTAATATATGGACAACTAGGCCAGGAGCTTAAACTCCTGGTCCTTACATAGTGACATTTTATTTGATGTACTAAACACCAAAGATGAAGAAAAAAATCTGAAAAAAAGCAAGAAAACACAATCAAATCAATTTTATTGTAATCCCCAATAGGCCATGGACACCTTCCCAACTAAATCTTTGCAGGTTGAATGAGTCATACCAAAGAATTAATAAATATATTAAACTAATAAAAACAAATTTTGAAAAGAAATAAGATCAAAATATAAAGTGAGCTAAATGTGTGAATTCAGGTACCTTTCATAAATGAAGTAAAAACAGACTTTGAAATACACAAAAGCAGTTTTCATCATCATAATCTGTCAATACAGTAAATGGTAAAGAAAATTCTACAGTGGAGGCTAAATTATCACAACCATCATTACAAAAATATGACAAAGCACACAGGTTAAAGTGGGTTCAAAACTGAAGTTCAAGCAAAAATGATAATTATTTTCAGAGCTCTCAAAGTATTTCCTGGCAAAATAGCAATTCCATGAAGTCCAAATCTCTAGTAGGCATGCTTCTGTAGCTCATATGACCAAATACACAAATAGTGGCAAATGAATATTTTAGTTATTAAGCCTTATCCTAAAAGAGATAATAGTTTTAATAACACCAGGCTAATCTTTGAGATGCAGATAGGAAGGAACTATAAGGTCATTTTTACATACCAACCACAGTTTCCCCTTCCTCCCCTTCCTCTGGTCTCTCTCAACTTCCCCCAAATCCACTTTCCTTCCACTTCTCAGAAAGGATAAGACCTCCCTTGGGAGTCGACAAATCCTGGGACATATAGTTAAGGCATGACCAAGCTCCTCTCCCCTGCATCAAGACTGAGCATGACATCCCACCATAGGGAATGAATTATAAAAAGCCAGTTCATGCACCAGGAATAAATCAGGTCTCACTGCCAGGGGCCCCTCAAGCAGAACAAACAAAACAACTGTCGCTCACAGAAAGGACCTCGTTCGGTCCCATTCAGGATCCCCAGGTGTGGGCCTAGAGTCACGTATTCCCAGGAATTAGGGTCAGCTGTCTTTGTGGATTTCCGTTTCACTATCTTGTCCCCCTAATCCCTTTTTCATATTATCCTTCCTTCCTCTTTTCAGCTTGACTCCCAGAGCTCGGCTTGTTGCTTGGTTGTGGATCGCTGCATCTGCTTCCTTAATCACTGGATGAAGGTTCTATGATGAAAGTTAGGGTATTCACCAATCTGATTACAGAGGAAGGTCAGTTCAGTCACCCTCTCTACTATTGATAGGAATCTTAGCTGGGGTCATCCTTGTGGGTTCTTGTGAATTTTCTAGCACCAGGATTCTCCCTAACCTGATAGTGGCTCTGTCTATCAATATCTGTCTTTCATTGCTCTCCCTGTCTATTCCTCTCACTACTATCCCAGCCACAGTTTACCTAGGAGATCTCATGCCCTTCACAGGGCAATCCATGCATCCCTCTTACGGTCCTCATTGTAACCTAGCTTCTACAGAACTGTGGATTATAATCTGAATATCCTTTGTTTTGCATCTAGTATCCATTTAAGAATAGTACATACGATGTTCATCTTTCTGGGTCTGGGTTACCTTACTCATGGAAATTTCATGTCATTGTTTTTTACAGTTCAGTATTAATAATCCATTGTGTGAATGTACCACATTTTCTTTATCCATTCTTCAGTTGAGGGGAATCTAGCTCATTTCCTGTTTCTGGCTATTATGAATAATGCTGCTATGAAGATAATTGATCGGGTGTCCTTGTGGTGTGCTTGAGCATCCTTTAGGTATATTTCTGAGAATGGTAATGCTGGTTGTTGAGGTAGATTGATTCACAATTTTTTTGTAGGATTATTTAAACAATAAAAGACATTTTGTTTCAGAAGAAAGCTTACAATTTTATTAGCATTTATACTTTTATACCCTGGTAGGGAGAACTAGCTATAGAATTTAGAAATATATTTGATCAATTCTCAGTTTCCATGTGATTAACAATGTTTATATTTGCAGTCATTACAGATGAGTTTCTCAAGGAGAGAACAGGTGCTCATATTAATTTTATTAACTTCTTTTGTAGGTCTGGGTCAGTTCTCCCACCCTTATGATGTTCCATTGCCACATTTCCTTTTATTGCATCCACACAATTCATGGATGCTTTGCATCTAAATGATAAAAAAAAATGAGCAAATTTTTGTCATTAGTTGCCACTCCACATTTACAGCGCCACTCAATAGTTTCAAACATTAGCATGTGGCCATCTAAGCTGAAGGAAAAGATAGATGTCTTTGAAGTAACTTAAAAGATTAATTCCAGGGCCTGGAGAGATGGCTCAGCCGTTAAGATCATTGACTGCTCTTCCAAAGGTCCTGAGTTCAATTCCCAGCAACCATATGGTGGCTCATCTATAATGAGGTCTGGTGCCCTCTTCTGGCCTGCAGGCATACACACAGACAGAATATTGTATACATAATAAATAAATAAATAAATAAATAAATAAATATTTTTAATATTTTTTAAAAAAGATTGATTCCACCTTACATGGTGTATAGGACTTCTGCTCTTAAATGTCATGATGTAACTGCGCTAGTGACCTTGAAAAAAGAAACAAACCATAAACAATGACAACGACAGCAAAACAATAATAAAAAACAACAACACCTGATTTGGGTGAGACTCTGACATAGTACACGAGAACACATACCTGCTCATTTTTTCCACTGGTTTTGCATTAGTTAGGAAATTCCTAATTCTTTAGCAAGATACACATCTTTTAAAAGCTTCCAGAGGTAACAGCAAAAATAGGAATTTTTCATTTATTTAAAAAGCATTCTTCATCTCCAAAACTTTAGGCTCTAAAGTTCTTATCAGCTTAAAAACCAAATGTTTCTGTTATAGCTTCTATTTTGAAGATATATTTTTTCTTGATCTATCATGACAATCATTAACAAAATAATAGGTGTCAGTTTCTAAAGTGAATATATATGTATATATTTTAATAAAATTTAGGTTTGTATTTTTAGAGCATTGGCCAACTGATTTCAATAAATATGAAGACATTTTTTACTTTTACATGAATTTTAATACTGCTACATTTAAATTTTTATCAATTCTTCTGACATAACAATTTTCTGTGGTGATCGGAAAGGGAGATTTAAAATGGGTAAGTAGGGAAATAGGGATTGATCAAGGAGAAGTTGGGAACCAGTATATAAGATCAAAATGCACTGTATAGAATTACAAAAATAATAATTATAGCACTATTTTTAAATGTATGTATTAAGAGAAGTCAGTAACATTGAGGATATGAAATGCTTCTGGGTTGTGAAGGAGGTATACTCATATATACTCAAAAGTAATATTATCAAAAATGAAGTATTGTTATAAAACATCATGTGCCTAGAAATTAGACAAAATGAGTTGCATTTGAATCAGAAATTCATGATGAACAATTTAGCAAAAAGTGGAAAAGAAGGGCAATAAATTGGATATATGTAATTGTTTTTTAAAACATCAGCATTAAAATATAACCGAACCTTTGTGAATTATTATCCTTTCATAAGGAGTGTATGATATTTAATGTTATACTTTGCTATCAGGCTGAAGCCACACAAGCTGTAATTAGCAGAAAATATGGAGGGAAACCTGATAGCTGTGTGGAGGAAGCCAGTGTTGTACCAGGAAGGAAACTATAGATCAGTCAAATGTGTCATGAAAAGTAAACACCTACTATTGTATATATTAAAACATCTCGACTGTTATATCTCACAGTACACATTTTAAATAGGCTAATGATGAACTGTTGAAAGCACAGATCATTTTGTAATAGATGTGTGAATGCCAACTCTTAACTTCTAGATTAACAAAGTCAGTTCTTAATGGTAGCGCAGTTTTTAGAGTGATCAGGTTGAGAGAAGAAGCCTTCAAACTCATGAGAACTCAGTGATGATTGAATAAATGAATGATGATTGATGTGATTCTATCTCTCTATTCGATTTATATTTTTCATGCAATAGTTAATATATCAATATATTTTCCTTGCTGAGAATGCTCTGACATCCTGCACTCACTGGTCATATTCTTCACAATTCTCACTAGTGAACTAAGAATATACTCAAACACAAACAATGAAAAATAGGTATAAATATCATGTATTTCTAGATGTGTTTTAAAATCTTACATTCACAGAATTTCAGAATTAATATCACTTAGGGCTTTCTGGATTTGTCCTACACATGAATCAGAGTCTGCAGTATGATAGTGCATCATGTGAAACTTACAGTTCTATAAAATACACGGATTAATGCACACACGACTGAACACTTTTTAAAAACCCATTTTCTATCAAAACTTACTATAACTTGGTGACTCATCAGTTTGCAACCTGAAGTAAGCCAAAGTCAGATACATTTTACCCTAAGCTAACTTATTTCCAGTGAATTGTCTTGCATGTTGTTGATGTGAGACTAGATTGATTTTTTTAATTGACTAAATTCCTTGTAATCATTCTAATTCTGACAGGTTGATAATGAAAATCTGAGCAGAGAAAATCAAAGACTCAGATGGAAAATGGTTGCAATCTGCTATAAGAAAGAGCCAGAAAGCATTAAGGAGGCAGTCTTCATATAACTAGTAAGCAGTTACAAGAGAAATTCTTTTCCGGAGATGGTAAGGTGTATTACACATTCAAGTATTATCTAAAAGGTAAGACTTCACTCATAAGCCATACCATTTATCTATAGATGGCTAGTAAACTGAAATATGACATGACATGTAAGATCAGAGAAAATGACATGAGCCTCTTCTATTCTCATATTCTCACAGTGAATTGTAAATTTCTTTTGTGGCCAAAATGACACATATACCATGCAAAGTTAAAAGAATGCACTTTTATCCATATTAATTGAAATCCTTAATATTGGTTAATTAACTCTTCTATGAAAATTTAAAAAGGAATAAATGTAAATAACTGAAAGAAAAATTATCTAGCTATTTTATACAACCTTATTTTATAATATTAATATTTCCATAAAGTAAGACTGACATGAACATTTTTAAGTTTATGAAGTTTTGCAAGCTTTTGTCAAGAAAATAATGAATGTAATCAATAGCATTCCACCTGTTTTATTTCTAGTCTTCTATTTTTATATCCTACCAATATTTACTAACTATTTTTTTTTAGAATAACATTTTCTTACTGTTAAGTGTCTATGAAGTTACTGCTAAATCACTGATAATTTGTCACTTCTTTGAAGTGACTTGTCACAATTATAAATGCTTTTGGTAGATTCCTTAAAAATGAGGTAACTCTGTATAATGACTCTGTGTGCAAGTAAGGATTAGTTATGACCTTTGTGAGGTTGGTTTGCTCAAGTTCTCTCACAGTAGGAAACACACTAGGTCAACAGGATCATGTTCTATCACCTACAGAAGCAGGTTTTATGAAAGCAGGCACACAACTTTCCTGTAATGTTTCCTCCATGAAGTTACCTGAGGCCAAGATGCCAGGTGTTTTGCACTGTGGCACTGAATCATCAGGCATGGTTAACAGAGGACAGTAGGAATATCAATTACACTGACATTTTATTTATACTGAGAAGAATTAAGTATTATTAGAAACACATATCTATAGAAAAGAAAAAGTATAGGTTGAAAGTTCACAAGAATTACACACAAAAAGACACAAAAATGTGTTAAAAACCAGTTATCAGGGCAGATGTCTCCCCTCTATACTTAATGCTGTATTTTAAAGAGAAGGGGAATGATTTTAATCTAAGCAGTGACTACCTACTAGCTATTTGTTTCAAATATTTAATACATATGTTAATGTTGTAATTATACAGCATACTAAAAATACTGCCTTTTTAGTCTACTTAAAATTAAAAGCAGATCTACAATACTGATAGACTGACTATACTAAGATCCAGTTTATGTCTTAACTCTTGGAAAACCAATTTTGGAAGACCATGTTCAACTTTTGAAATCATAAAGTGTATATAAATTTCATGTACGAGAGGGCCGGGAGAGTTTGCTCACTGATTAAGAAATTGGCTGCTGTTTCAGGGGTTCCATATTTGGTTGCCATTTGATGGCTCACAATCATCTACAAACTCAGCTCCAGAAGGTCTAATGACATCTGCTGGCCTCTAAGTGAACCAGACATGCTTGCAATACAATAAACACATGAGGACTCTCATGAACACAAAATAACAATCAATATATCTTAAAACATGTTCAAGTCCCTACCTCCTCTTGAGATAATAAAGATTAAAATTCAAACAAAACTTAAGGCATTTTATAAAAATTAAGTCATTTTATAGATTCAAAGTATTTAGAATTGGATAAAATATAACTGAACTCTCTACATCAAAGTAAATTCTAAATGATATTAATCCAAGGCATAACGAGCTCAAAAATTTTCACATGTTACCACCCAGAGAGGAGCTAATTAGTTTAGAGAGTAATCTCATTTTGATTAAAGGATAAATGTCCTAGTTAGGGTTACTATTACTGTTATGGAACACTATTACTTAGGGAGCAAAGGTGTTATTTGACTTACACTTTTACGTCACTGTCATTGAAGACAGTCAGGACCGGAATTCAAAAAGGGTAGGAACGAAATTTTTTTGAAACATGAGATGAAACAAGGAAATCTAAGTAACAAGCAGAATAACAGAATATAGACTAGTAGCCATAGATTTTACAGGAATTCCGTTAAAGGAATGAGTTACTTACAATGTAGTAGTGCCCAAGAGTAACAAAAGCCAAGACATTGTAGACTTCAAAATGTACATCACAATGCCAGGATCAAAGTGAAGAACATGAAGTGAATGATAAGTATCATAAAGTCCTTTGTGAGGTGCACAAAGGAAGACTATTTTTACTTTAACCGGGGAGGAATTTTTCATAGCAATATGAAATTATAGCAATGTTCTAATTAATATGTTCATGTTTCTTTATTTGCTAAAAAATTCTGGGTGATCTAATATCTTTAAAGTGTTTTCAGATCAGTAGCATCTGAAACATGACTAAGCAGCAATACAAATATTTGATAAAGAAAATTCTTATGGTGCCTAGCCATTCAAATTACTACTGATTAAGAACATCTAGAGGCTAAGGAGATAATTGTATTGCTTAAGTGTTTCCTACTTAAGCTTTAGAACCTGAGTTTAATCCCCAGCATTCACATAGAAAAGCAAGTGAGAGGTAAATAATTCAGCCCACTCCTTTAATCCCAGCACTTGGGAGGCAGAGGATGGCTGATCTCTGTGAGTTTGAGACCAACCTGGTCTACAAGAGCTAGTTTCAGGATAGGTTCCAAAGATCCAGAGAAACCCTTGTCTTGACCCCCCCCCCCCACAAAACAAACAAACAAACAAACAAACATAGAGGGAAGGGGATTCCAGAGGCTTTGTAGGTGGTGAAATTAGCCAAACCAGTTAGCTACAGGTCAATATTGAGGAACTGTTTGAGAAATTACCATGGAAATCTACTATGAAATATCTCTAAAACTGGCCTTTAGTCTCCATATTGAGATGTACACACATGTCATGCACACATAACAGCACACAAGCACACACACACACACACACACATTCGTACATATAAGTGAATATGTGTACACACATACAGAGAAAGGAAGTGAGAGATAAAATCTAATTATATGTAAATGGGCTTTAATCACCAAATCAGAGAAAAAAACCGTCAGACCTATACAAGTAGAATCATCATACAAATAGTGCATCTATTTGGGTAGTACTCATGAAATTATAGCATTGACATATATAAGCTAATTTATCAATGTAATTTTGAAACTGAAGATAAGAAAAGAAAGAGGAAATAATAATTTAACTACACATAACATGTGACATTTCATATTACCCAATATGAACCAGTTTCAAAATATGTTCACTAAATTTTGAAGTTTAATACTGTTTGTTTCTGAAAACTAAACACAACTTAGTCACTGAATTGGAAGAATGAAGCCAGAAAGTCACATCCTGCTTACAGAAATTAAAGAATGAAAATTCTGAATTTGGAGAAGAGCCAAGAGTCAGACAGGTCTGTATGAGACATTCTGTACAGACACTGTCAATTGGCCTTCTTAAAAGAGACAATGAAAATAAAGAGAACAATATTTGACCCAAAGACAGAAAATCCTCCCCAACTGATTAAGTATATAAGAATGGTAAGCACGGCGAATTAACATAAATATCTTTACAAAAAATAGGCACGCTTTATTTTGATGAACTCATAGTGTGACAGCATCATTAGAAGGGAGTAGAAAGTAGTAGATGCAAACAGAATCAAGGTCAATAAACACATAACAGGAAATATAAATCCAGACTATAAGCACTGTGTTCAGAAAAATATTCAGAATGAAATGGTGACACTCCTGACATTGGATGAAGACCTTACAGTTGGAAAAATCTTCAAAGACTGTTAGTATGCTTTCAAGTTGTATGGTATATATTGTCCTAACCTTTACTTAATTATGTGTGTGACAGAATGTTTATATTCCTTTGTATATTATTTGTGTATATATGTATGGGTATACAATTGCACATGGTATGCAGAGGTCCATCACTGAACACAGATGAGGCAGACTGCCCACAAGTCACAGTGGATGTACTGATTTCACCCCCAATGTAGCACTATTGCTACTGACATGTGTGACCAAACCTGGGTTTTTACATGGGTCCTGGGGATTTGAATTCAGTTCTTTATGCTTGAGGAGCAAATTTTTTATCCACTTAACCATACCTCCCAGCAGGCAAAATTTTAACTGGATACATTAATTTAATATTCTCATTAGAAATTTAATACTTGAGTCTTGGTAATAATATCAATAAGTTAATCACCTAATGAAAACCTTCAGTTGAGAAAATCTGGTGACTAGTATTTCATTCTAAATGTTATGTTAACTTTCATTTATTGAGGTCTTGCTATATGTCAAACCCTCTACCAAGAATGTGAACCTATTTACTAAATTAGAAATAAACATCAACTAGTGATTTCTACAATACTATTTTCTCATTCTACTGTTGAAATCAGTCAAAAAGTAAATGCTGATGTAATACTTGCATTTTGATAAATATGAAACTATAGAGTTATCTTTCAAAACATGAATAAATTATTTAAAGCTGAAAAACACTGCAGTATATGATCATATAAAATTACAGCTTTGCAATTTTCATTTGAAATACTGTATATTATCATAAATGTTTATCTATCACTACTTTAATATAGTCAAGTTCTTTCAGATGCTATAACTTTCATTTATTATTCATTTTCCTGAATTAATATTTGGAAATGCAAATATGTTAAAGTTTTATTTATATTATATTTATAAAACATAAGATTCATTTTATGATAGTTTTGTGAAACTAATTGATATTTAAATGACCTAAAACTGTTTCTGTAATTAATTCTACTTTGTTAAAACTGACTTAGCATTTTAGAATTTAGTTAAGTACAATTTCATAATACAAACTGAATACCAATATTGTCTTGAATAAATATTCAAGAAAGCCAACAACTTTGTGTAAATTAGAAATAGCAAAACTTAATAAGTTGATTTAATGCTAATGCATTTCCATAGTCCCACTACAATTATATGAAAACTAATGCCTGATGAATTATATCACAAAATATCAGGCTACTCTATTAATGTCATGGGAATTATATTTCATTAGTATTTTCCCTACACTAAGATATTCTGCAGTGACCTGCACATATTTATTAGATAATGCAACGCATTGAATAGATCCTATTCAAGCTACATGATTATTTGAAACATTCTTAACACAGGCAATATCTATATCTGCAACATGTAAGGCTATTAAAAGAGATAATGTATGTGTGAATATATAAGTCTAAATGGTAATATGTCTTCAAAAATATTGCTACTTTTATTTTATGCTACTCTTTTCTGATTATTATGAATACCAGTGGCAAAATATAACTTGTTTTGAAAATCATATTTACTGTTTGAATTATTCATAAGTTCATGGCATTCAGAAAAGAAAAAACTGTGGAATTTTAAACTGACTGTTGAAACTATTGTATTCATCTACCAAATCTGTTTTGAGAGTGAACGATGTCACAATGTTTTCTTTTATCTTTTATTTATAATTTAAAATTAAGCACATTTTAGGGGTTCTCATTTTCATATCATTCTGTTGTATGGAATGCTGAAAATGGTCTACAGTTAAATATTTTGTTAAAACTTTAATAAAAATGTAATAATTTAAAAAATAACTGAAATAATAAATGGATACTACGAAAAGAATTGTTTTGTGATTCCTATGAAACAACTAATTTATTGAAAGACATTTTTTAAAACATGCACCAAAGAAGAAATGTGTAATTTGAGTAGGAATTTATTTTATAACTATAATCCATACATAATAATGTTTGAGGAAAGAAAATATCCATACAATAGAAGAACAAAAATAATTTAAAATATTATCCTGGAGAGATGATTAAGAGCACTTGTGCTTCTTGCATAGGGCCTGAATTAGATTCCCTGCATATACAATGCTTCACAATAATTCCATTACTACAGTTACAGGGGTTCTGATGCATTCCTTTGGCCTTCTAAGTACTAGTCACATAGGTGATACCTATAATTGCATACAAGTAAAAATGGTGAAGTACAATCCAAAAGCAAGATCAAGGAGGTCTATAGATAAATTGATAAGCTAGGCATCTTTTTTCAATGACTGGAATCCATGCAGTGAAATTTTCTGGCCAATTTTCTTTAACAAACTGATGAGTTTGAACTCAAGTAACAAATGAAAAAGAAGGTAACAAAAGCTGACTATGTAGAAAAGCATGAAGAAAAGTAACTATGATAAAAATATAACTGGAATTATTTATCTAGTACAGTAATATCCCAAGGTGTGATGGTTTGTGTGTTAAAGTGTACTCCCTTCCCAAATATATGCTGGATCTTCATCCAGATAATTGCAAGTATGAACGTTTTTTAAAACTAGAATTTTCTCATATCCAAGCAAATTAAAGAGAAAGTTTTGTCTAGTATTATTAGAAACAAAATTTGGAAAGAGAAAATTCAAAGCTATCATGTGACATAGACAGAAATCCCAGTGAGAAAGTTCACCATGAGATCAAGAAAGTAAAGGGCAATAAATAGTATATAAATAATTAACCTTAATTGCTAGCTTTATTCTATGGAGCTATGAATCAAAAATTCCAGTACTTTTATGTGTGTACACTGGATTGTAAAAATTAAGTGTTTGTCTAACAGATGGTTAGAAATATCATACTAATGAAATGGTAATTTACATACAAACAACAGGAATGGGATACAATTAAACATGCGGTCCTTAATTAGAATTAGATGCATTGGTGTGAATTGAAGTTTCCTTAATATAAATACAGATGGTTACATAGGTAAATATAGCACACAGATATACAATTTTAGACACAATTCTGAACTCAGACTATTAGAAGAACCCTGTACCACCATCAACAAAACTTAGCTACTACTTAGTGCTTTCTTCACCATTTTCCAAGAAAAAGAACCAAGTACTTTAAAAAAAAAAAGATTGATTATTGAGTCTAACCTGTGATCAAATAAGTTTGAGTATGGCTCTGTAATAACACACTACCAAAAAATGACTAAAATGAAACATAATATTTCTTATAACATTTTCATAACATACCTGTATCTCTGGGTTGAAAGAGAAGCATGACAACAAACAGAAAATGAAACTGTACATTTACTCATAAAATTTTGGAAAAAGCCTTAGGGAAATGGTAAGCAATATAATATCTCAGTGAAAAAACCTGAAAAATACTAATAATGATAATAAAATATTAATGAATTTTAATCCAATAACCAAATATATTTCAAAAAATACATGTTCTAACCAATTAATTAATGGTTTATTTAAATACAGAGCATGAATTTAATACCCCATGAAAAAAAGTTTCCAAATCATCAGTTTGAATACTTCATCTTCACAGAGATAGAGAATAACTCCTATCTATTAATGGAGGGCTTTCTGTGCATTGACCTTCTTTGAATGAGAACAATATGCATCTTAAATAAAATGTTTATTCAGTGAATAAGCTTGAAAGATCTTACTTAAAGCAGGCTGTCAAAATAATTACAAACAATAAGAGTATGTGGATATAGATTCTGTGTATCATTGCTAAATGTGATTTCAGATCTGTTGACCTATCTGGAATTTATCCAGACATACTATCTTTCACCATAGTGTGAGGAAAATCAGATAACTAGCAATAACTAGGCACCTTTCCATATGTTTGAATAATACCCTTCTCAACTATCACAATTCTCAAAGAAAACCATGGTCTGTTGATATGGAGAAAACAAAAGGAATCATATAACTAAAAGTAAATCTGTACAGAAAGTTAATGGAACAAAAATTAAGAAAACCTAAATCAACTTGATGTTTTGATCGATAATAATTATTAGTCATCATTGTTCTAATAATAGTAACATTTATTCCAAACAGTAAGAAAGATATCAGTGAGATAGAAATGTGAATTTTCTTTAATAGTTTTCAGTGGTCTACTAAACTAAAACTGCACAAAGCATTTTAAAGTTATTATTGGTTATCACTCTCCACTCTGCATTTACTTTAGAAATGCATATATTTTCTAAATTTTGTTGAAAATATGTATTATATGTGATTCTTAGATTATTTAAAGGTATTTAAAAATTTGTAATATTTTACAATTAAGCAACTTTGTTTATAACCATAATAAGCACAATGACTGAAACCATCCTCATTATTATTTCTTGATGAAAAAGCCATAGATATAAAAGAGCATAGTTCAAAACAAAGATAATTCCTTAAATAGCAACAATCAATAATCTGATCTATATAACACTGCTTTGACTTCTGAGACCTTCTAAAGTGACATCTCTGGAATGAACTGAGACAAAGCATCTCTTTTAGTTATTTTTCCTAATGTGACTTAAACTATTCTGACAAACAAATACCTTGAGACTTAAATGCGGACCTATCTATTTTGTTCACACTCATACAGGGAAATACTATGGAGAATTCAAAGGGATGAGATCCAAGATTGATGGTACATTGCATCTTTAGTCAAGAAGCAGAAAGCAACGTATACTGTTGCTTATGTACATTTCTATCTTTTAATATTTTATTTTTTTCTTTTTATTTAAATAAAGCATAAATTACAACATTATTCTCCGAGCCTCAAATTCTTGCCATATGACACTACAATGCCAGTTCTCTTCCAAGTATATAGCTTCTTTCTTTAATTATTATTGCTTTGTGTATGAAAGAAATTTATAAATACAACTTGCTGAGACTTTATCCTGTTACTGGTATATGTATGTCTTAGAGATAAAAACTTTATATTGGATAATCATTTAGGTTTTAGTCACTAGTGAGATGCAATCCAAAGAATGTGCCATCTTATAAACAGCGAATTTTCCACCTCAATTATCATAATTTAAATTAATCTTCATATGTACAATTTTACTTTTAATGACTCTACATCCAGTCTAGTTGGCTATTACCACTGATGATTACAACATCAGAATTTTCATTTCTTTAATTCTGAGTAGTTCAGCTATATAGTTTCCTTGCAACAAGAGTTAGGATGGTTGAGGGACTCCAAGGTGTAAAGTTTATGCAGTGAAGGAATTTTAATGCATGTACACTCCTACTGATTGGTGTCAACCTTATGTTAGATTGCACACTCAAACTTGATAACAGAATTATCAAGTCCACTTTTCATCTTTGAGTTCTGTGACTTGCATTCTCACAGAGCAGTCTATAGTAAATACAAGGCAACTCCATTTCTTACCCAGACACTTTTTTCTTTGTCTCCCAACATTTGTAAGTAACAAATAGGTTCCAATCTACAGTACCTAAGCACCTCACTATTGAAGAGAGTCACAGTTGAATATGTTAACACATATTTAGATTCTTCTGTTTCACACTCAGGCAGAAATACATAACTTTTCTATCACTTATAGATGTTTGATAAAGAACACAAATCTTGGTCCGTAATCATTATTGTTATGTTTGAACAACAAGAACAAACAGATAAAACAATTGCTGTATTATAAACTTGCAGCTGAGTTTCATATTTTTTATATTATCTGAAATCCAAAACATGTAAACTGTTTATTAACTCTACCTTAACAATAAGTAAGACTAACAAGTTTAATATCAAAGCAATTAGGTTTGAAGGAAAGGAAAAATTTACCATTATATTTCTCAGGGACTCTGCCACGCCATTGTCAACATCATCTGAACTTTATAGCTGCTGCTCACATAAACTAGGGAATTACTCATGGCTCATGGGGAAAACTACTCTGTTCTCAGTTTTATTTGAAGATTGTTTATTTTACACTGAGATCAGAGAGGAAAAGAGCGAGACCTTACTCTGTGCACCCTGTTGTACCACTGAAATTAAAAATGCTCATGGGCTTCTTGGATTTCTTTCCTACTAACACTTTCATTTTTTTGACCTTAGTAAATATGCATTGATAACTACATTAGTCAAGACTGGCACTTTAAAATTCCATCAATACTTCAACATGTATAGAGCGATCTGCAGAGTATAAAAATACACAAGGAAATAGATTTGTTTCAGATCAATTACTATGGGTAGTTATCTCACAAAACACAGAGCCTCATTTCTTATTAAAAAAAAAAGAATAAGATTCCTGAAGTGAGTTTCTCATACAAATGTAGTATATGCCAATGATATATGCCTATATATCAACTTAAAAAATAAACTTGAGCATTAATTGAATTTAATTGAATAATCAAATCTAGAAATAATCTTTAAGATTTAAATTGCTTTGTCTGCCTCTGAAACTAATTAAAAAAAATCTCATGAAAAAAGAATACAAACACTCAGAAGAGAGGAAATACAGTATAATTTATTAATATTTAGCTGAATGATGGCATCTAAATAGTTTATAAAAATATAGCAAGGATTTTATTAATGTAGAATTTTTCTGATTGATGCATATAGGTTTTCTTCATCAAATAACTTCACTGAACATTTAAATTTGAATATTAACAGACTTAAATAGTTTTATTATTTAATTTTGATTTTGATTATCATTATCTCACTATGTCCAGCATTTCTTAATTCTTTATCAGATACATATGTGCATTATATAATCATTATTTTTCTGTACGGGCTAAAAATCTATAATGCAGCCGGGTGGTGGTGGCTCACGCCTTTAATCCCAGCACTTGGGAGGCAGAGGCAGGCTGATCTCTGTGAGTTCGAGACCAGCCTGGTCTACAAGAGCTAGTTCTAGGACAGGCTCCAAAACCACAGAGAAACCCTGTCTCGAAAAAGAAAAAAAAATCTATAATGCATTTGAGCTTCTCTAATTTATGGATCACTGACCAGCAACATCTCATAATTAGCAGGCACAAAACTATGTTTTCATTAGCATACTTCAATGAAAACTTAAAAGAATTCTTTAAACAAAACACATAATAAATTATAATCATTTGTTAAATAATGCAGTAATGTTGACAGGC
The DNA here is from genome assembly GCF_000317375.1 of Microtus ochrogaster. Lineage (NCBI taxonomy): Eukaryota > Metazoa > Chordata > Mammalia > Rodentia > Cricetidae > Microtus > Microtus ochrogaster. The sequence goes on from NC_022010.1 coordinate 91,370,935, forward strand.
TTTGTATTTTTAATTTTTAAATCCTCAATTACATGTAATTCTGGAATAAATGAAATATGTAAGTATTTATTTTCACAATGTAGTAAAGTAGAACTCACTGTATGAACTAAAACTGGATTTTAAGTAATATTTGGAATCTTATTTTATAGTCTTCAAAAGAACTAGAGTATCATTCATTCAGTGAAATACTTATTTAATCACTATAAAAATAATTAGAACATCTTAACTGAGTAATGCCTATTGAAAATTGATCATTAGGCTCAGTCATGTTTGTAGCCAGGAATGTCTCATTGAGCAACACTGTATGTAGTGTTAAGTGTAGCAGGGTTGGAAGGTGTTACATATTATAAAGACCAGTATTTAGTAAACAACTTAATGAAAGTTAATGAAAAACAAATGACCTTTTAAATTAAGTGGTGGAAGTGAGGACAAAGTGAGGACAGAGTAGAAAATGATAGAATAGATTGTTCTATAGTTAGACTGTAGGCTAATGATGAAAGGTATTTTGTCAACAGTAATAATTACTAATGATAAACTATAAAATAATGAGATAAATTTGCATCATAAATATGCATCATTTTTATGAAGCATAAACACATGCGTATATTCATACATTCTCAATCTTTTTCTCCTATTTATTCTAGGACCTAGTCGAACTGGCTCCTGCAGAACATATTCAAACTTACATTTACTTCTTCCAGAAATATTGGAATGGTCTCTTCAGACATTGGTACTGGAATCTTAATTAGACATAAAACAGTCAGACTGAAATTTGAACTTTATCATCACCTTGATTTCTTGCCATAATTTATTGTCTTCCAAGATCTGAACACCTAAAATTCATTTAATTACAGCAGTTTTGTCTTTTTCCCAGGGAGCACTCGAAACACTCTCAATTTAGTAGTCAGAGTCAACTAAAATTAAAAACTAATTCCTACTTAATATTACAAAATTAATTAAGTAGCCTACTTAATATTACAAAAAAGCAAGTCCCTTTAATTTGGTCTATAAAACAGCTATAAATATTCTAAAATATATGAAAAATCATAATTTGCTCTCATTTCTCAGATATGTGTTTGCAGACTGATTAATTGTCATCTCCAACATTTATCTCAATGATTATTAAACATTCTTGGCCTTACCAGTAACCCTTCTTTATTTTGCTGTACTTCTCCAATTACAAATAATATAAACAACCTTTACCTTGACAACCTAGCATTTGAAATCTACAATGATTATTCCACAGATTAATCACTATGTATATATAAATTACCAGATACTATATTAAGATTTATACGTTGTATTACTCTTCTTAGTTTTCCACAATCAAACACAATAGACTGGAAGGTCTAAATAACATACAACTATTTTGTTAAAACCCAGATTCTACAAAGCCAAGATCAATGTGTCTGTGCATTTGTTCTAAAGGGAGGCTCTCAGCTTAGCTTGCAAAGAACTGCTTTTCTATTGTGTCCAATTATGTTTGAATGAGTACTCTCTACAGTGTTCTGCAGCCATTAGTTTTGTACTGACAATATCCCACTCCAAATCTCATTCAGCCCTAATCACCTCTCTCTGGACTTTGAGTCCAGATGCAGTGAAATCAGGTTTGGAGTACTCAGTATGTAACACAATATGTGTGATATTTCTACCTATTTAATCAACTATTTTCCACAAAATAATCTAAGGCAATCAATAAGTGTATGTGTTCAACTTTATTCCAATAAAACTATAAAAGATACAATCAACAGTTTTATGTGGAGATTTTAGTTACATATTGAACAGTCTGTGTTAGTGTTTGAGAGAGCTCTTTTCATTTCCCCTTCACCTTAGAAACATATTGGAAATGTATTACAAGACAGAGTCAATTAGTGTTTTTATAAAGCACATTGTAAATTCAAAAGATGATTTTTATTTTAAGAGAATAAAGCTTCAAAGAGAGTACTTGGAAAATACTGAAACATAGGTTTCACCATATATGCGCCAACCCTTTAACACAGAATATTTATTTCAAGTTCCTAATTATTCATGGATGTTTTGAGAGTTTGCTATACATACATAAACCTGGAGGAGATATGTGAGTCATGATTAAAACATTACAGGACTGCTTAAAAGATCTTCTTACTATCACATCAAGGCACAGAAAAACTATAGAAAACTCCAAAGAATCAAAAAAGTGCCAAGATGTTCACCCTACTTCCAATGGATAAATATAGACCACAACTCCTATACCTAAGAAACAGACACCCATTTTGATCTATGAGCATAGAAGAATAATATTAGGAATCGTTTTATTGGTATCTTTTTTTTTGGCAGTATTATTTGGTTTAATCCTTTGTTTCTGAACTAGGTATCTAGTCTCTGGTTCTCGGTTACCCAACCAGTGTCAACTATGGATTCCTTCTCTTTGAGTTGACCTTAAATAAAATTAGACATTGATTGTCTACTCTCCCAAGTTCTATGCCACCTTTGCCATAGCATATTTTTCAGGCAGGAAAGATTGTAGGCGAAATATTTTTTGACTGGTGTCTGCATTTTATTTTCTCTCCCTGAAGTGTACCTTCTCACATTATAGTCTATAATGTAGTGCTGAAGCCTCCATATTTGTCTTTTCCATGTTCAGTGCATTGTGTGGGTATTATCATCAGCAATAGGACACCCATGTAGGTTTTCAGAGGCAAATTTTAGACTTAGCAATGGTTTGTGTTGTTTGGGAATTTCTATGACCCCCCTGGGTGGTCAATACCTCAACTGAATGTATTCCAGAGCTAGAAGTCTCAACTGGTTACATGAAATGGCCAGTTAGTATTCCATATTCCTCATTAGTAGGAGATCTCATAAGGATCACCTTCATACATTCCAAGAAATTTCTAATTCACTAGTTTTCCAAACAACCCTCAAAGTGTCCCCCAAGTCCACTTGTCTCTCCCCACACACCTGATTGCTGCTTCCCATCCCCACCTGCTCCAAATATGCAGTGAAATTCTCTTCTATTTCTCTCTCCCAGTGAGATCCATGTTTCCCCTTGATTCTTCCTTTTTGCATAACCACTCTGACTTCTAGGAATTGTGCTTATCATTTAACTAATATCCACTTCTAAGTGACTATGGAACTTATTTATCTTTCTGAGTCAGGGTTATCTCACTCAGGATGATTTTGCCCTAGTTACAAGTTATATTATGTCATTCGTTTTAAACTACAGAGATGTGATACTCCATTGTGTAATTATAACATTTCCTTTAACTATTCTTCTATTGTGGAAAAGCTAGGTTATTTCCAGTTTCTAGATACTATGAATAAACCCAAAATGAATATGAATGAGCAACTGTCCTCGTGGTACCGTGGAATATTCTTTGGTTATATGCCCAAGAGGGATATAGTTGGACTTTGAGGTGTCTAGTATGCCAACTTTCTGAGGAACATCATATTGATTTTCATAGTGGTTTTACATGTTTATACTCTCTCCAGCAATAGTGAAGTGTTCCCCCTTGCTTCAGATCCTCGCCATGATGCTCTGTCACTTGTGTTATTGATATTGGCCATTCAGAGAGGCATAAGATAGAATCTCAGAGTCATTTTGATTTGCATTTCTTTGATGGTTAAGGATGTTCATCATTTCTTTAAATGCTTCTTAGCCATTTGAGGTACTCTCTTGAGAATTCTCTGTTTAGAAATGTTCTAGATTTTTTTTGTTGTATTATGTGGTTTACTGATACCTAGTTTCTTGAATTTTTATATATTTTGGATATTACTCCTCTATCAGATGTACAGTTGGTAAAAAATAAAAGATGTTTTATTCATCTTTTGTAATGTATACTTCTCTTTTACTTGAGGCTATCAGTCTCTTTGCTTATCTGTTCTTGATTTAACTATAATCAAGCTAAATTGGTAAGTGATACCTATTAAGAAGATTATTCATTTCTTTTAGATATTTCTAGTTTATGAGTAAAGTTTTCTAAACATGTCCTTATGATTCTATGAATTTCCTAGGTGTCTATTGTTATATTCCCTCTTTGATTCTAATTTGCTCAATTTGTCTCTGTCTCTGCCTTTTAGTTAGTTTAGATCAGGGCTTGTCTATCTTGTTGTTTTTCTCACGGAATTAATTCTTTGCTTCATTGAGTCTTTGTATTTTTCTCTTTGTTTCTATTTTATTGATTTCAGGCCTCAGTTTGATCTGTTCTTGCTGTTTGCTTCTCTTCTGTTCTTACCTCATTTTATTCTAGTGTTTTAAGGTGTGCTGTTACCTTGCTGATATGAGATCTCTCTAATTGTCTTATGTAGGCACCTAGCACTTTGAACTTTCCTCTTAGCACAGCTTTCATATTGTCCAATAAATTTGGATATGTTGTTTATTCATTTTCATTTAATTCTAGGAAATCATTTATTTCTTTATTCCTATCTTAATTCATTTTTATTCAATAGAAGGTTGTTCAGTTTCTATGTGCATGTAAGCTTTCTGCCGTTTTCTTTTACTTTTTATCTTTTTAAATTTATTTAATTTTTATTAGATTTTTAAAAAATACCAATCCAAATTCCTACTCCCTTCCCTCCTCCCATTCCCTTCACATTCCCTCCCACCCATCCCCCTCTAATCTTAAAAGAGGGTAAGGCACTTTGCTTTGTGGAAGGTCCAAAGCCCTCCCTACTACATCTAGGCTGAGAAAGGTATACATGCAAAGAAAATAGAATCCCAAAAAGCCAGTACATGCTGTAGAGATAAATCCCAGTGCTACTGCTAGTGACCCTCACTGTGCCCCAGCCATACAACTGTCAACCATATTCAGAAAGACTAATTTAGTCTTATGCTTGTTTCTTCCCAGTCCAGCTGGAGTTGGTAAGCTCCCATTTGCTCAGGTCAACTGTTTGAGTGGATGAATCCTTTATAATCTTGATCTCTTTGCTCACATTCTCATTCCTTGTAGTCTTCAGCTGGACGTTGGGAGCTCAGTCCACTGTTCCAATGTGGGACTCTGCCTCTGTTTCCATCTGTTGTTGGATGAAGGGTCTATGGTGATATTTAAGATAATCATCAGTCTAAATACAGGGCAAGGTCAGTCCAAGCACCCTCTCCTCTATTGCTTAGGATCTTAGCCAGAGTCTTCCTTGTGGATTCCTGGCAATTTTTCTAGAGCCATGTTTCTTGCTAACCCCATAATGGCTCCCTCAATCAAGATATCTCTTTCCTTCCTCTCACATCTACCCTTCATCCATCCTGACTATCCCATTCTCTCAAGTCATCCTCACTCATAAGTGGATACTAACTATAAACAAAGCCTATAGTTCATGACACTAGAAAAGCTAAGTAATAAGGTGAACCCAAAGAAAACCATATGTATACCCACCTGAAAATTGGAAATAGACAAGATTGTCTGTCAAAATTAGGAGCATGGGGCAGGGGGTAAAAGGAAGGGGAGAAGGGGAAGAAGAAGGGAGAAGGGGAGGGTTGCGGAGAACTTCTTTTTTAAAATTCATTTTACATCCCAACCACAGTTCTCACCTCACTCCTTCTCCCATCCCCTCCACCAAAGTCACTCTCATTCTTTTCCTTTCAATGGGTAAGGGCTCCCTTGGGAGTCAACAAAATCTGGCACATTAAGTTGGGGCAGTACCAAGCTCCTTTTCCCGCATTAAGATTGAACATTGCATCCCAAGAAAATGGAATGAGTTTTGTTGATTTCCAGCTTTAAGCCATTGTCATCTGACAGAAGGAAAGAAGTTATTTAAATGTGTTGTATCTGTGAGACTTTCATTATGTCTGAGTGTGTGGTCAGTTTTGGAGAGAGTTCCCAGAGGCACAGAGAAAGAGGTATATTCTTTGTGTTTGGGTGTAATAGTCTGTAAATATCTGCTACTATTTCTATTTGATTTTTAATGTTTGTTAACTCCAATATTTCTCTGTTTAGTTTTTGTCTGGATGACATGTCTACTGGTGAGAGTATTGAAGTCTACTACTGTCAGTGTGTGAGGGTCAGTATGTTGTTTAGTATTTCTTTTACACAAACGGTTACCCATGTATTTGGAGCATATATGGGAAGAAATGAAATGTCATCTTGGTGGATTTTTCCTTTTATGAGTATGTTGTATCCTTCACTGTCTCTTTTGATTAGTTTTTGTTTGAAATCTATATTGTTAAGTAGTAACTTGGCTAAACCAGCTATCTTCATAGGTACATTTGTTTAGATTGTTTCACCCACCTTTAACCCTAAAGTAATATCTCTTCTTGATGTTGAAGTGTGTTTCTTGGATGTAGTAAAAGGATGAATCCTATTGCCTCGTTCATTTTGTTCATCAGTGTCTTTTCATTGGGGAATTGGGCACATTGATTTTGAGAGATATCAATGACCAAAGCTTGTTTATTCCTGTTAATTGTTGTTTCTGGGGGTGGTGGTGGTGGTAATGGTGTTGCTGTTGGTGGTGGTGTCTCTATCTATATTTGTATGTTTCTTTTCTGTTTATTTTGCTTGTGTGAGATTATTTACTATCTATGTTTTCATGGGTATACTTAACCTTCTTAGGTTGGAATTTCCTTCTAACATTCTCTATAGTGGTGAATTTGTAGATAAACACTGTACAAAGTTGGCTTTATCATAGAATACCTTATTTTTCTCAGCTATGGTAATAAAAGTTTTGTTAGACTATTAAGTGTGATCTCTTAGATACTATAACACATCTGCCCAGGCCCTTCTTGGTTTTAGAATTTTCATTGAGGTATCAAGTGCAATTCTAATGTGTCTGTCTCTCTATTTTTTTTTTTAGTATTTTTGCCTTAGAGCTTTTAATTTTATTCCTTTATTCTATATCTTTAGTGATTTCATTAATATATAGTAGATGAACTGTTTTTTTCTGATCCAATCTACTTGGCACTCTGTATTTTGTACCTTTGTAGGAATTTCCTTCTTTAGAAAATTTCTTCTGTGACTTTCCTGAAAATGTGTTATTGGTATTTGAACTGGGATTATTCTCCTTTCTCTATTTCCTCTATTCTTAGTTTTGGTGAATTTGATTGTTTTGTTTTTTAGACTTAACATTTTTTGACTGATGCATCTATTTCTTCTATCATGTATTTAATGTCTAAGATCTTTCAGCTCTTAGAAGTTTGTCTCTGTAGATTCTGCTTGAATTCATAAATTTGCCTTTCCCATAATTCCCTCCATTTGTGTTTTATTTCTTATATTTCTATTTTAAGGTCTTGCACAGTTTTATTCATTTCTTTCATGTATTGCTTGGGTTTTCTTGCTTTTATAAAAGGGATTTATTCTGTTACTCCAGCTGTGTGTTTATCTGGGTTTCTTTCGGGGATTTATTTATTTTATTTTATTTTAAAGGACGTCTATCATTTTCTATAATTTTTTTGAGATCTTTCTCCTTGTACTTGAGATATATTGGAATATTTAAGACCTGCTGTGATAGAATGGGTAGTGTCTAGTGGAGATATATTCTCATAGTCATTGCTGATTGTGTGCTTATACTGGCATATAGGCATCTAGGATGGGAATAAACATCTGTCTAGTTTCTGAGTTCAGCATTTTTCTTTGTTGGGGGTTGTTTTGTTCCATGCTTTCTGTTTCCACTCTTGAATTTTGGGAAGTGTGCTGGCTCTGTGTTATCTGTTATACAGGCCTGCTCATGTGGTGTATTTACAGGGAAGCCTATTGGTGGAACCTGGGAGGCTGGGATGAGTAGGGGGAAAGTAAGTTAGGGTAGAAAGTCTTCGTGACCTTTGGGGATTGGGGCAATTGTGAAAAAAAAGGCTATGTCAGAATTCTTGCTACAGACCTAGGGATAAGTCTGGGGGAGAGCAATTAGATTCCAAGAGTAGTAAGAGAACATGAAAACTAATATTATAAAAGTAAACCATAAACATATGAGAAATGTATCCAAAGACATTGAAATTGGGAATGAAGAAAAAACAGTTAATTTAAAAAGTATAAGGAATCTAGAGATAAAAGAAAGTTAACTTTGAGAAAATTGAAAAGAACAAAAGTGACAATGATTTCCTGAGTCTCTTTATGTAATTATGGTTGGTTTAATGTTTCAATTTTGGATATAGTATGAATAAAGTCAAATAAATTTCAGATGCTTTAAGGATTAAAGTGAGCCCATCTTTGTTTCTTGATGCAA
>NC_022010.1:91379274-91383634 GCF_000317375.1 Microtus ochrogaster
TTCTTTACTCTTCACAGATTCCTATTTTTTAAACCTTTCTGAAGGCCTAAAGTATATGAGTGTAAAATTCATAGCCAAAGAGCACAATTTTTAGGAATCAAGTTTGGACTTTCTGATAGAGAATAATTTCTTGTTTTATGATGCAAAAGTGGAAGAAAGTGGAATCACACTGGCTTACAATGATGGAAAGAAGTGTGAGTGGAGGGAAAGGCTGAAAGGGAACAGAGCATAAAGAGCATAAAGCTGGATTCTTTGCTATTTAGTCAGGGTTTCCTAAATGATCATATAATGAATTGAAGTTCAGAGTGAACTGAATATTCTGTAGGTGTCACAGATATTCAAAATAAAAATTGGGGTATATAAAGTTTGTTAAACATGCACATAAAGAAATTATGTTATGAAAATGAACTTCATTGAAGAATAGTGGGCAATTTGTATGTTTTTACAATCATCTGGGAGGCTGGAAAACATTAATCTCGGAAATAATATTGAGAAGCAAGAAATTTAAGAACTTCACATATAAGAATTAGGACAGATAACTCATGACCAAAAGAAAAATTTCAAGAGCTATAATCCAGGTAAAGAACATAAATCAATGATGATTTAGGAAACTGTTGAGGAATATTGTTAGATCGAACAAACTAAGCACAGGAGAATAACTGTAAAAGGTGATATCTTGATCAAAAGCTTTATTGCAAGTGAAAAAAAATCCATGTGAAAAGACTTAAAGAATATAACAGAGGAAAATGGAACCAATTATGGAAGAACATTTTTTTAAATGATTAATAGAGTTTGGGAAAGATGAGATATAGAAATTTTGTTTTTTATTTTGTTTTGAAATGCTATATCTTGAGAAATAATAAAATTTATGCTTATATAGCACAATGATAAAGGGAAATACTAACGAAATGAGAATATTTTAAATTTTGTCAAAAAAGAATACTATATTCACAATTATAATACACTAATGATGAAGTTCTGACTGAAGAACATTGATTGATTTGTTAGTTAGAAAGACAAGTTGAAATCACTTAGTCAACATTATGTTGCTCTAAGGAATAATTACTTGAGTGACATCATTTCTTATACCTCCCCCAACTATGAGTATGCTGTAGCTACCTTACAATTAGACTTACCCGTCTCTATACATCTTTGTAAACCACTTTGGAAATACTCACTTTGTAAAGCTGAAGATTAAAAGTCATCAGTACTTAAAACACAGTTAATAAAAACTCAGGGTGAAAAATTAAGATTCAATCTGAAGATCCAAAAAGCAAAACAGCTAGACACTGGCTCTTACCTAAACATCAGTCTGAAATGGAGATCCTGCCTCCTGAAAACTCAGAATGAGACTGTGTCTGAGAGCTGTCTTTCCCTGTTTTATGTTCCTCTCTATGACTAGGATTAAAGGTGTGCTCCTCTGGAATTAAAGGTATGTACCACCTGATTTCTAAGGCAACTAGTGTATTAAATATGCATGTCATTGTGGCTACTGAGATTAAAGGTGCGCTCCTCTGGAATTAAAGGTATGTACCACCTGATTTCTAAGGCAACTAGTATATTAAATATGCATGTCATTGTGGCGACTGAGATTAAAGGTGCTTGTCATTGTGGCTACTGGGATTAAAGGTATGTGTTACCATAAACTGTTCAATAAGGCTGACCAATGGGATTGTTTTACTCTCAGATCTTTAAGTACTCATTCCCCCAAGGTCTGAAAAGGACTTGTAATGTGCACTTCTCTCTATCATCTTCTTCCTCTTCCTATTTTTATTTATATTCTTATTCTACTTCTACTACTGCTTTTCTTTTGCTAATTGAGATATTTCTTTCTGATGTGATATAATAGCAAAGGGAATCTAATTTATCAAGTTTAAAATTATGTAGAAAAAACCAGCAATCAAATTTTGAATCCTTGTTTCTTTTCTTTTTTTTTTTTTGGTTTTCTAGACAGGGTTTCGCTGTGGCTTTGGAGCCTGTCCTGAAACTAGCTCTGTAGACCAGGCTGGTCTCAAACTCACAGAAATCTGCCTGCCTCTGCCTCCCGAGTGCTGGGATTAAAGGCGTGAGCCACCATCGCCTGGCCTGAATCCTTGTTTCTATGTATATTTACAAACTTAGGAACGTGCATCTACTATCCTTACATTAATACTGTTGAAAGTAATATCACAGTGAAAGAAAGAAAGAAAGAAAGAAAGAAAGAAAGAAAGAAAGAGAGAGAGAGAGAGAAAGAAAGAAAGAAAGAGGAAGAAGGAAGAAAGAAAGGGTAGGAAGGAAGGGAAAGGAAGAGACAATGCAAACTGAAGAACTGAAGGCTAGAATTGTAATTTGCCCAGTCAAGTACTTACTGAGCATACACAGAAGACATGGATTGAGCCCTAGTGCCACGTACCTGACTTGTAGTGACATATGCCTTTAGTCACAATATTTAAAAGGTGGAATAAGAAAGGTCATCGTCATCTGCAGACTGAGTTCAAGCCTGGCTGTGTTTTGAGCTATTATCTCAGAGCCGAAAGTATATTATATTAAATAAAATAAGCATTTTTTTGTAATCACAGCAAGTTATTTTCATAAGCATATTAAAACAAGGTCAACTATTGAAAGACATTTAGTTACAAGATTTGAAACTAGTGACAATTACACATACCAAGTATTTTTTGCCTTCTCCAAAAGAGGCTTTTTGTTTGTTTTTTTAATAACCATATCTGGCTTTTAGGACAACAAAAACACATTATTCAGGATTAATAACTCTGAGACCAGTAAAGTCCCCCTTAATTCTCAATTAGCACCTGGCTTTTCTTCCCTTCTGGCAGCTGAACTTTAACTAGAACACAGCATCCTCAATAAAAAAAAAAAAAAAATCAACTGGATCAAAAGGAAAGAAGCTGAGAATGTATTTCTGGACCTTAGTTACAAAAACCTATTTTTTCTCTCCCCAAGGTGTTGACCAATATCCAATTAAATATTTTATCATACAGTGATGTTATTTACTACAGGCAATATTTAACAAATGACTTAAATTCAATTTTTCTTAAAACTTCATGTGCATATGGTTTATCATGCAATGTTTATGTCTAGTGCCTCTAGCTGGCCAATATAATCAGCTTTGAACAAAGTCAACATGTCAATGAAAACACATGGCATTTTTTTAAAGAGATGCATGGTTCTGCTTTTTCTCCTAATCTTTAATTAAATGAAAATACCATACACAAAAATCTCTGTCCTCAAAACTTACATTTCTACTTTTCTAGAAATACACAGAATTCTTTCCTTTTAGGTGAATTTTCCCCAAAAGTTAAATTATTTTTAAAAAAAATCAAGTGTCACAAGTGCTGGGAAACATGAGGACAAAAGAGAACACCATGGAATCCTAATTAGGATGTGTCATAGAACATTAAAATAGATCCACAGTGTAACCAAAATGTACTGTATCACTTAGACAACTCCAAATACATCAATGGTTATTGTGACTTTATTCACAAAAGCTAAACTATGGATATAATTTATTGGGAGAATCACAGGTGTGGATAAGAAAAATATTGCAGATAAACAGTATGGAATTCTCAGATGTAAAGAAGAACAAAGGCACTGGATTGCTGGGAGATGAATGCCAATAGAAACAATCAAACTGGGAGACATCCCTCTCAAAGAGGTGTATTTTGCTTCACTTTAGTTATTTCCAAACGTTAAACAATGCATAAGCCATACTTGTGTATAATAAGTGAATTTCCAGTAAAGTTGTATGGAACAGCAACAAAAACAAATGGTAAGATGTTAGTAAAGAAAGAGGGAAGAGTAGGTAAGAATTCATTTGGGACAAATACAATCCATATACAATATATACCTGTATTTTTTAATTTAAAAATGGTTATAAAATAAAAATGTTTCATCATATAAGGATGTCTGTACTTGGAAGATATTAAAGGTACATGTTTGCATGTGTATTTATGTCCAAAACAATGCTCCGCTACAATTTTTTTGGCTTTTATTCCTCTATTTTCATCTGTAAATTCAGAAAAGATGCATTTTTCTGACCATACTTCTACAAATACATCTTCTGAACCTCTTGTCTTGTGCCTTGCTTTCAATTTTAGGAATTTACAGAATGACTTTCTAAGGACATATTAGGAAGGATATGCCTCTTAGTAATATTAATTCACAATATTACTTTCTCATTGACACAACCAAAAATCATCACAAGTCTTAGCATTAGAATTTAATAGTTTTGGAGGTATGTTATACTATCTACCACTTGTTAGAAATCAGTGAACTCATCTGCACCTAAAGCAGAGCATAACTTACAAAATAATCAGTACAGGCATCTAGGCAGTTGTTTTCCATAGTAAATTCTATCAACTAA
>NC_022010.1:91383734-91408044 GCF_000317375.1 Microtus ochrogaster
TTAGATCAATATGTAAGAGCTAGCCAATAAGAGGCTGAAACTAATGGGTCAGGCAGTGATTAAAAGAATACAGTTTCCGTGTAATTATTTTGGGGCATAAGCTAAGCTAGCCATGCGGGCGGCAGGGTGCCTGGGACACAGGCCCCGCCGCTCTTATTTCAACAAACTAAAGAAGTGAAGATGTGAGAGGGAAATCAGAAGATTCTCTCTGTTACAACTCATGGGGAGTAATAAAAAGTCTTGATCTTTAGATTAATATCTAAGTAAATACCTTAATCTTATTTATTAATTTCAGCCCATCTCTGATCCATATAATTAAACATGATTTTGTTGTTGCTGTTGATATCAATTAAATTTGATTGTTTTGTAAATGCCAAAGAATGTTTTATTATCTTAATCTGTGTTTGAATATATAATGTACTCTCGATGTTGTACTTCACATTTTATTATGTTCTACAGATATATAGGCTAAGAATTAATCAGTGTTACAGTTCACTTCTCTGTGTCAGGAGTAGGGTGTTTAGTTAACAATTGTGTAGATAAACTTATGCCTTCCCTGTCATTTCTTCACTGAAGTGCATTTCTTCTTCCCATCCATTATACATAGCTGCTTAAATTTATTAACTATGAGATAATTTAGGAAAAACTCAGGCAGCCATATTAACATGAAATGTCCCATTTATGACCAAAGTGGAAGGAGAGAAACCAGAAACATCGTTAACTTTAAAGATGGATACCATATGAATTTATTGTAACATATTTGCTTTAATTTTCTAAATACTAATTTTCTGCTTTTAATCTTTGGCACAAAATTTCAGTAGGCTACAATCAGATATCAGAATGACCAAGAATCAAAGCCACTAAGTTCTAATATATAGAAAATATCCTTCATTGTATAGATAAATGCATTCTTTATTGACACCTAAACTACAGACAAAGAGAACTATAATACACTTCCATGTCAGCAAGTACAAGTCATAACAGCGTTCATAAGCAGAAAAATAATTAGGTATCCATGCATTATATATGAATTTTTCAACAAGACCTCAGTATTAACCATTTACCTATTTTGGGAAAGTACATGTTTCTGTGGGCTCATGAAAAGGGAAACCTGAATAATGAAACTTTTTTTTTGTATTTTTTCTCTATATTCTATACTCTTTGTTTCATTAGAGGACAAATAAAAATTATTTTTTTGGTATCAAAGTTAATGTTTATTGTATACTTTTATGATATAAATGTACCCAATTTATATCTATATTGTGAGATAATTTTTTGTACATTGTGAAGATGTGTTGCTGCCAAGGCACCGTCTGATTGGTTTAATAAAGAGGAAGGCAGAAGAGGATTAGGTATGACTTCCATAAAAAGATAGGAACTCTGGGAAGGAATCATAGAGGCAGAGATTTGCCAGTGAGACATGGAGGAAGTCAGATATAAAGTACTGAGGAGAGGTAACAAGATATGTGACAAAACATAGATTAATATAGATAGATTAATTCAAGTGTTAAGAGCTAACTGGGAATAAGCCCAACCTAAGGCCAAGCTTTCATACTAAATACAAAGTCTCTATGTCATTATTTGTGAGTTGGCAGTCCAAAGAAAAACCTGCTATATTTGTCACCCAATTTGCGGCACTTATATTAAAGCATAGGGCTTCCCAAAAAATTCTTGACATATTGTTTCTTAGAAACCGTATTCTCTCAGGAATCCCTGGTGCTCATAGCCCACAGACACAGGTCTCCATAAAGATGTCCTGCTTTGTAGCCAAGTCTTGAAAAGCTGATCTGTTGCTCAATGGGAGAAACAACTGCATGGGCTCAAAAAAAAAAAAAAAAATCAAGCTTTTTTTTTTTTTTTTTTTGAGGGGTAAGTACAATTAGGGAGAGACTTGAAAAAAGCAACATTTCCCATGATGCTCACATTCCTAAGAAGTGGAGTGGGTGTTTATTGGTCTTTGAGTAGATTATGGATGTTTGTCATAGTTTAGGGGATTTAGTTCCAAGTTGTTAGTGAAGAAACCCAAACAAAGAAGTTTAGATCAAGGCGTTTCTTTTTTTCTTCCTTCCTTTTTTCCTTGCTTGTTTTATTTTCCACTATTTGTCTTTATTTTCTATCTAGTATAGAAATAAATGTGGAAAGGGGATGGAAAGGAAGAAAAGAGTATAAGAAGTATAAGAAGTACAAGAAAAAGGTGATTATTGAATCTACTGAAAAGCAACAACTAGTCTCAAATATTTTCCATTGGTGTGGATATTTATATATTGATACAAACAAGATTATTTTTTGTTATAATATAGTGTATATATAATTTTATTCTTGTCTAAGGTATTGTACCTATGCAGGTTAGTACTTAATCACCTATAACATGCAAACTTGTAGGTATGTTTTCAAGGTCAAACAGATATATTTTATATTGACTGGTGATTTTAAAGCACTTCAGAGTCCTATCGAACATGACATTTAAAATGGTTTAATATCATAGGGCTTTTCGTGACAGTGAAACAAGTCTGCTGCTGGTAACACTAATCTACTTCAGAAAAGAGTATGGGCATCAAAGAACCTCTGTTGACAGAGGTATCTCTCCCACCTGATTCCACAGCCATTCAATCCCAAAGAAACACACAGAGGCCTACGTTAATTATAAACTGGTTGGCCTATAATCTCAGTTATTTATTATCTAAGTATTACATCTTAAATTAACACATAGTTCTTGTCTTTGTTAATCACGTGGCTTGGTACCTTTTATCAGTGAGGCATTTTCATCTTGCTTTCTCTGCATCTGGTGACAGTTGTAGACTGAGCCTCTCCTTTTCCCAGAATTCTCTTATTCTGGTTGCCCTGCCTTTAATTCCTGCCTGGCTACTGGCCAATTAGCATTTTATTAAACAAAAACAAGTTACAAATATTTACAGGATACAAGACTATTGTACCACAGTAAACCTTCATATTCAGTTTGTTTTCTGTGTGGCTAAGACTATACCCTGTACAAGAAAATGGTCTCTCCTCAACTGCTGACAATATACTGTCCAAATTAAATAAGAAGAACATAAACGATCACTGCCAAACATTTCTAAGACAAAGTAGGACACCCCTTCAAAAAACCTAATTTACAAAGTTTGTCAGATTTCCAAGGCGCGTATACCAAAGGTAGATGCTTCAACATTGCATGACTATCCAGGCAACTAGTTGTCTCTCTCATTTCTACAGTTTCAAAAGTTGATTGTTCTGTAATTCTTGTTTGCTTGGGTAATATTTTATGCTTCTTGTCTCTCTGACAGGAGTGAACACCAAAATAGCTGTAGTTTTGGAATTTTCCCTGGTAACAGATTTAAAAAAAATAAAACATGTACAAAAAGATGTAAAGTTTATAAGATTGAAAACATAAAAGCTTGTTTATCTAAAGATAAATTTTAATGTCAAAAGGATATTTTTAAGTTAACAATAAAAGTGATGAGGAAGCATGGGTTAGGTGTAAAACTTTTGACTCACCAAGATAGAAAATAAAGTATTTTCTCCAAAGTTACTAACTACAAATGGACTGGACATTGTGAATATATTTATTACCTAATAATTATTTTATTGGATACAGTTTTACTGTGTTAGAGTTCAAAACTTTCATTTTTATTTAGAGAAAAAAAAGTGAAATGCTGTGGGATAACCTTTTTGTACACTATGAAGATTGATCTCTGCCAATGCATTTCTGATTGATTTAATAAAGAGCCAAACAGCCAATTACTAGGCAGAAGAGTATGATTGCAACCTTAAGACTGAGATAAGAACTCTGGGAAGGTATCAGAGATGGAGAGGTTTGCCAGTGGAAGAAAGTCAGACATAAGGTACTGAGGAGAGGCAGTGAATGAGTCATGTGGCAAAAAAAAAAAAAATAGATTAATATGATGGATTAATTTGTTTTAAGAGATGCTTGTGAACAAGCTTCAGCAATAGCCAAACTTTGAAAACTAATAAAAGCTTCTATATCACTATTTGGGAGTTGGTGGTACAAAAACAGACCTGCTATAAGTCTATACTAATTTATTTGAAGCTAACAAAAACAATTTAGTGGGTGAAAGAAAAGTGATATTCAGTTATTATATATCTTACTAGAGATTTTATGCTTCTCAATTTCACTGAAGGTTATATAAAGGGACAGAAATATCCATAAAATGTAAGGAAAACCTGATATGTAAGAAAGGAGCTCTAAAGATAGTTTAATAAAGGAAACTATAGATATAGGTAATGGCTCTAGAATTAAAAGTATTGAAATATCCCTTACCAGTTACAACTGTTGAAAACAGGAAGAATATGAGAAACTCTTTAAGAAGTAATACAATTTGTCATCCCTCATCCCAGACTTTACTAACTTAGAAAACAGTAGATTTTTTTTCCTCATTATTCCAATGATTGACTTTTGATATTACAGTTTTCATTACTTCAAAGAGGAAGGAAAACTGAAAAAATAGTATTTAAATTAATATATATGAACAATTCTTCAAAAATCTTAGGACTACAAACTTGCCATTTAAAATGTTTCATAAAATGTTAAGAAAATAAAATATATAAACAGTTTGCAAACAATGGGTAATTTTGTAGAAGAGGACACAGTTTCATCAATTCCTAATTTTTACTTGAAAGACTAATTGTATATAGCTCTCTAGTCTTCTTGCTTTAAAAAATACATTTAATGAGTTCTAGAAACCAGGTATTACCCATTTTTTATGTTCTAAAATGTATTTTGCAAAATAGACTGCACACACAATAAAGATGCTTTTAGCTTACATTTCTGTGTGTATAATCTGGAGCCTGATTTGTTTGCTTACTTTGCATGAGAACATTTTCAAAATAAATTCATAATGTATATTATATAATTACATCATATTAATGAATCAGGCATTTATGTAAATTAATTTATTTAAAGTAAGATTCTATAACACATACTGACAATGACTAATACATAACTGTTAACATGATTGTAAACTTACAGTCAGTTACACATGCTTGATGAATACATCCATTTTATCTGCATACAACTAGAAGGGTGTCATGAGAGAGTTATAAAGTGGATTCCTATCATAGCTTAGGATAGAAAGCATGTGGTAATTACAATTCTAGGCAGACTAAAATCATGAGAGATTTTTGTGACTTTTCTACACAAAATATAAGTATACTGAGAACTATATATAGCATATTTAGAAATAAATACTAAATGACAATACCGACAATAACACATTTACTACAAATATTGCCACATGATATAGCATTCAAAATATAATGTAGCATTTATAAACAGGTTTCAAGTACCTACTGAATTTATCCTCATGATCTATGTTTATAGCATTTTTTTGGAGCAACTATAAACTTGTAATTATAAAAAGGATGTTCTTGCATTTGTACTGCAACATATCTGTCCATACACTGGTAATGCAATTCCAAATGTACTCATGCATAACAATATCTTTAGTCTATTTTTCAAAATTTATATGTTGTTTTTTGCCCAATGTCTACTGTACTTTTTAATATTAATTTATTGAGAATTTGTTACAATATCTTTTGATTATATTTACCACCACTATCCATTCCAAGAACTCACCCTCAGCTCCATATCTCGTCTAACTTAATGTCATAATTATATTTCTAATAATCCACCAAGTTAAATTTTTACTGCTCATATACTCATGGATGTAAATTTATGAGTTTTATTATAGTACTTAAAGAAAGTTTGGTGGATAATCACTTTTCCACCTGGCATATATAAATATTGTCAATACAATGGAGTCAGAAGATAAGTAAAGATTATATTAACTTATTTATAAGAGAACAGTGTTTATAAATGAATAATTTGAAGTGTTTATCTAAATATTATTCACCAATAAATACTCAGGAGTCAGATTTCAGGGTAAGACCACATTTGATCAGAGAAGCAGCAAGGGAGTGACCAATGACCTCTTTTCTTTCTCCTTCCTTGATCTAAAGATTCTTAGAATCATTCTAAACCCTTCCATACTATTTCCTCTATCTCTCTCTATGTCCTTGATATTCCAATATATCTAAACCTATTTTTTTTCAACTAGTAGCTAGCTCTCTCTTCTAATTGAAAGTAAACTTCATTGCCAGTGTTGCAATGTTAGAGTACAATGAAGTATCCCACAAATTTCCCCCATTTTGCCTAAATATAAGGAAATATTTTAAGTTTAGCACCATAGAACAATATGCAATAAGAATAATTATCAGGTAAAAGTACACTGATATTGTAATTTTTATTTGACAACATTGGAGAAAGTACTCTATTATTGCTTTTATATTTGTGATACAAAGCTTTGTACATAATTCACTTTTTATCCTAACTTGTATTACCAACCCAAAATTATCTTTTAGATATAAAAACATTTCCTTAGGTAAACAATTTAAGCTTTTATGTCTTCCAACCTTATATATTTTGCAGTTTTTGTGAGTTTCTTTTCTGAATTTCCTAACAAGAAAAATTGTAACTATAACTACCTAGTCTTCAACCCTATCAGATACACAAGAAAGATATAATAATACTTGAGTAAACAGGAAGTACAGAGCAAACAACTTCCAATACTACAGAAATAATAGATAAATTTGGCTGCCTGGAGAGTCATCCAGACTTCTTCCACAATGCAATATTGGGGCTTCTATCATTCGCCTTCAAGCCTAGAATATCCATCATGTTTACTATAAAGCAGGAATTTTGAAGTATTGTCTTACTTTGTTTTGCCAAAGTTTGGCAGTCACTTTTTGTGTCCTGCTTATCCAACTCACACAGCATCTTGTCAGTATTCAAGGCAAAGAAAGTTTCTTGTCCAATGGCTAACTTTTGCCACAAAGTAATCAAACTCTTTATGCAGGTTATTCCAGGCCCATTATCATCTCTGAAGTGGATTGGTGTTGCCAGGAGCTGACATGCCTCATTGTCATAAAATGCCTTATGTTTTTAAAACATTTTAAGTGCCATATTTTGTAGCTATCTAAAGTGTTTGAAGAACACCAGTCAATCTAAAATCTATCTTTTTGACTTTGAAAGCATATGTAATATGATTATAACTTTGATTATTATAGATGACTCTTACTAACCTGTATTTCTCAATTATCATTCATTTTAGCAATAACTACATTGTGAAATAAACTTCACAGATACAATACTTTAAACAAATAAAGAAACATATATGTTAAATTTGTATCCATATGCAAAAGTCCATACCAATGTACAATATTTAAGACTGGGAGTTGCCTTTTTAGTATAAAAGTAGATATGCCTGTCTCGGCCTCATGAGTGCTGGGATTAAAGGCATGTACCACCACCACCCGGCTAAAACTCTTTTTTTAAAAAAGACTAACTCCCCCTTTAAGAATTCCCAGGTGTTTCACCAGTTCTGCTGCTGATGACAGCAGTCTAAGTCTGTTTGTTGCTGTGCAATATTACTGGGTAAAGAACATGAACAGTACTTAAATTGTCTGAGGCCCACTGCAGCTGGGGGATGAGAAGATACGGTGGTGGTAGCAGCAATACAATAACAAGTAGGTGTTAAGGCAACTGACCTGGTGTGGCAGTGTTCTTGAGAAGGGGTACAAAGGAAGCTTACAACCCAGGGGGAGAGGGAAGGAAGATCTAAGAAGCAGACATAGGGGGACATGTGGAGGAAGCCCACATGTGGGGGAGCAGGGCACAAGGGCCACCTGAATAACATAACCGGATGGCTCTGTCAGTGATTAGCAAACTCTATTGGTGTTTGGAGTCTGGCTAGCAGCTAGAAACTGCAGTAGAGAGACTATAATGGGAAAATGTCAGACTCCCATGGAGGGCATGGGTGGAGGAAGGGAAAGCCAGCTGCAGTGAAGACTCTGACAGTTGCAAAAACAGCAGCAAGTGCCTGAGTCATGATTTCGTGCTCAGCATCATTGGATGCTAGATGTAAGGTTCATCTAATTATTCTTTATCAACCAAAACTTGGGCTGTAGAGATTGCTCAGAGTTTGAGAACACTCAATGCTCTTCCAAAGGTCCTGAGTTCAATTCCCAGCAACAATGTGGTGGCTCACAACCATTTTTAGTGAGATCTGGTGCCCTCTTCTGCCCTGCAGGCATAGATGCAGGCAGAATACTGTTTGCATAATAAAGAAATCTTTAAAAAAAAAAAAACAACTTGGGAGTCGTATATTAGGGCTAGAGCCTGAATGATCAGAGATTTGGTGGAAAAGCTGCCAGCTACCTCCTCCTCCTTTCTCTCTCTCTCTTCTTCCTTGATTCAAAAGGGTCAAGAATTTAACCTCCTCCCTACTATTTCCTGTGTCTCTCTATATGTCCTGGTTTTTCAAAATCATCTATAGCTAATTTTGGTCAGCTAGTAACAAGCTCTGCCCTCTGATTCAAAATAAACTTTATTTTCAGTCTCAGAAGTGTCAGCGTGTGATCAAAATATCCGACAATAAAAGTTTTCTGTTGGTGTGAATTTTGGAAGCAAAGTAAAGTAGATGATGTGGCCTGATGCATCCCGAGAGTCCTGCAAACATTGTTCACTTACTCCTTTCCTTTTTCTGTGCTTTGCCTATGCAGAGCATTGTGCTTTCTAAACATTTCTTCTTTTGTTAGAGAAAGGCTGGGAGTAGAATGTTCATGAAGTGAAGAAAATCTCCATGACAAAAAAAAATACTTTAAGATGCACCAATAGGAGCACATCCTCAAATCAATAGTTACATTACTATGTTAAATTATACTACGCAATTGTACTTACTTTCAGTTGAAAGCACATTAGGTTTCAAATTGGAAAGCTATAAGTAGAACTACTGTAGCATTCTTATTTTGACTATCAAATTTATTGATCATTCTTTCTAAATGTTTATGGATGTAATTAGGACAATAACAGAAGATACTGCCTGAAGTGAAAGGTGGTAGCACCTCCTGTTAGCTCAACTTACCCTTATGCCATGAACATGCACTCCCCTTTAAAATCTCTCTAAGTAAAACATAATTTAAAAACTTCATGAGCTAAGAGAAATTACTCACCTACTTAATTTCAATAGTATGGGGATTACACAAGTCGCCTGTCATAGATTAAATGAGAAAGGACTCTATGTGCTCATATGCTTGAACACCTGATGGCTAATTATTGATATTGTTTCAGGAGGTTCCTTTGGTTGAGACTTGTTGTGGGAGTGGAGTTATTGGGTCTCACTCTCCTCCATCTACACCATATGTGTCACATCTGTGATTACGAATATAACCCCACACGGCTGCTTTTGCTGTGTGCCTATTCACTGGCGCTTTGCCTCCAGCTAGTGTGGAGACCACTGGAATTGCAAGCATAAATCAACTTTTCTGCCATTAAGTCCCGTGTGTGATCATGTATTTTATGACAACCAGAGAAAATTAAGTAATATACCTCTATAAGACACAAAAGAACACTGTTTTCTCCCTTCAGCTCCCTCATCCTCTTGTCTAATCTTTCATTCTTCAACATTTGTTGTTTTTAACTAAATCTCAAATGTTCAATTTAACCAATAAAGACTCTGAAGCTAGATGCTGAACTGAAAATCTACTAGCTCTGAGAGGCAGAGAAAGCACCAGGCTGACCTTTTTTCTCTACCAATGTCGGAGAAAATGAAAATTATACTACAAAGTATCAAACAAAACTCCTTAAACTCAATGTTCTTACCATTTTTTTCCCCCTGTGCATCTCTCTAGCCATCTTTCTGGCTCCTTCTTACTCTCTATGTTTATTTTCTTAATAGTCCTATATTAATTTCCTGTCAACTCATTGTTTGCTCCACGTCTTGATGTATAGTTGACTTTATGTAATACTTTCTAAAATATTCAACCAGAAAGTTCTTGGGCTAAAGGTGTGTAGTAGGGTTAAGCCACAGCACAATTGGAAACAGGCTTTTCCAGTAATCAAATATTCTGTAACTCTCTCACTCTATGCCTAAATAAAGAGGAAAAAGTTTCACTCTAACAGTGAAACTGTTTTCAATAATGAAGCTATTTCTACCACATTTACCACAATGTCCAGCATGGCTGTAGGTAGCCATTTTAAGATTAAGTATTTCTGAGTTCAAAGTTCTCTAAAATGCATGTTTGCATCAGTCTCATTTGAATTAGTAATTTGAAAGTCCTGAGCAGTTTGTAATCCTAAACTGACCTTCGGCTGCTGTTTGTTATTTTAGGGGCAACCCTGGACAGATGGTAGCATGGGTGCGTGTGCTAACCTGGGGCTCTGAGCCAGAATTTCTGCCTGGTTAGCTGGATATGGGCAACAACGCTTGGCCAATTTACTCTTTTCTTTGAAACATTTTCTCTTGGTGATCTGTTCTTTTTCTTCAGATATTTCACTTGTCCAATGGTCTCCAGAATCCTTAGTTGGATGCTTTCATTCTCTTAGAAAATAAAAGCAAAACGCTGCCCCAACCCTAAATCTGTGTGTGGGATCAGGGTCTTCCTTTTATGGCAAGTTGTACCTTTCCTAGGGGAAAGAATAGGAGATTTTTGGAAACAGAAAATATACCTATATGCCCCTTTCTTTTTACAAATAAATTTACTATTTAAGTACCTGTATTTGTAGATCACAAAGAACATTTACTTTGAATTTCAGCCTGCCTTTTGGAAGCAGTTTTTAATTTTTTTTTTTTTCTTTTTCGAGACAGGGTTTCTCTGTGGCTTTGGAGCCTGTTCTGGAACTAGCTCTTGTAGACCAGGATGGTCTCGAACTCACAGAGATCCGCCTGCCTCTGCCTCCCAAGTGCTGGGATTAAAGGCATGCGCCACCACCGCCCGGCCCCAGTTTTTAAATTTTAATCACTGTAATACTTGTGTGTGTGTGATACTTCCTCCAAGTGATGAGATTAAAATGTGAACTGTAGATTCCTTATAATAGCTATTCTCATAAGGTTGTCCTTGTTTAATTTAGTTCTCTGTTTTCCTCTATGTTTTTAGTTTAGGGGTAAATTTTTAATGTTTTCAATGTATAATGTATCATTTTTGCTGATTTATTCTGACTTTGTTCTATGGAAAATTTTAATATTTGACTCTTAATTAAATATGATGCCATTGTCCACTATTTTATTATTTTCATATGTCTTATCTGTATTGCTTATATGAGCTACACAAAATTTTTTATCTTTTCTAGATTTTACTATGTTTTGTCATCTCCATTCATGACAAGACATCTTTGCTATTTATATGTCAGTTAGTGATTTTCCAATTTGAATATCATATAGCTATAGAATTGCCCATACACTGTGAATTTTAGAAGACAGATTTTTCTTTTGCTTTCCTAGTTGTTTGTCTCATAGTCAGTAGTGCTCCGCTAGTTTTGTAGATTTTTATAAGTATTGGGTATCCCAACCCCCACTTTATAGGCTGCTGCTTTCCATTAGTTTGGTTCCATCACTGATTGATGCATTAGTCAATGTTGTGACCACTACTTTGGTCCCCACAGTTCAATAGGCACCTCTACTGGGGGAGAGGTAAACATTTTAGGGATGGGGATTATGGGCAACTGCGCTATTTCCTCTCTATGTGAAGGAGCAGTCACCTTTATTACCATATCCTTCTCATTAAGAAGTTCAGATAGGTACCAGTTCCACTGTAATGCCTTTTTCCCTCCATGGCTATGCCTGCGGAGGACTCTGTCTTCCCAATGGAGTCAGTTCATTATAATAAAGGGCACTCTCATGACCATAGGGTATCAGGCAATAACTGAGGATAAGGTTCTCCACACCTCCATCACAAGCAGATACATTTCTTAATCAAATTTAAACATTAAAGAAACAATCATTTATATAATACATGCACATACTTAATATATTGGTTAAGAAATAGTTTTAAATAAGAGTAAATAAGAGGGAAGATGATGTTGCATGGAGGATTCAACAAAAAGAAACTTTTTTAAAAATAATGCTTTGTCGACATGACTTTTATAGACAATATAATAAAGAAGTGTTTGTTTTAGAAACACAAAACTTTGAAAAATGGTTAGTTCTTCTTAAACATACTATTAAACAGTAAAAGAAAAAAGTGTCCACATAAGTAAAGCTAAAAATTATGACTTCTATGAGGAATGAAATATTGTAAATCAAAAATACCTTTGATATTTCAACATCCTATACAATTACTATCAATCTTTGATAAATTAATATATTTTCTTAATTATTATAAAGTTATTACTTATATTTAGTTATTGATTTGTAGATTTTCAGTATATATACATTAATTAGTTTTTTAGGAACTAAATATGAGTTGAGATGGAGTAATGGTATCATTCTGTTATTGAGAAGTTACTCTTTTTAAACCTAAGAGAGCAATTCATAGTAGAATATGGAAATTCTTGAGACTGCAATTTAGTTTTGTTACCTGTAAAGCAAAGCAGATAAGGAGGCAGAAGAGACCCAGACAATGCTGCAGAAATACAATATCTGATCTAATCCAGTTGGGATCTAAGAGACAAAACTGCCTTATGAGGAGTCACACTTTGGAAGGGAATAGCCAGAACATCTACAAACTCAACCACTGTCTGAGAATTACTACAGGAGTGTGACATCAGTGTAGAATATATATCTTGTTTCAACATTAGTAAAACCTAACCACAGTCTTTGCATGCTCTTTAATTAAAATGCTCTCTGAGCTCTGAAACTAATTTAATTCCCAGTCTATAATTTTTCACACCAAGACATTTCTTTTACATGTGTGGTTCATGCCTGGATTTGGCTTGCCTGAAATGAAATTCAGAAGACAACTACAAGAGAGAGTGTAGTGTTCATTACCAAAGATGGTATTACATCTCATCTGAAAAAGCCATTCTGCTTATCTTGTTTTCCAACTGTGATGGTGTCAGTGTACTTGCTCCAGAAATTTATATTCCCAGACAATGAAGTTTAAGCCCATATTATTATATTGATTCAGTCACAATCACAATTGTGGGAATGGATAAAAAAAGAAAACCAAAATATTGAATCTGGAGCCCCTGATTTCCAGTCCCCCCAAATCTTCCCTTGGTATTGTTCTTTAAGATACGTCTGCTGATGCTCAATTACTGCAACTTTAAAATGTCTAACATGTCTTTATTTTACCCCTGTGTTGAACAGTAGTTTTACTCAATGCAGAACCACAAGGGAATGGTTAAATTGGAAGACTGAAGACTCTTTCACTGACTTTGACTTATGTGCTTTATGGGTGAGAAGCAGATGTCAACTGTTTACTTTATCTTGTCTATACCATATCTCTTCCCCGCTTGATTGCTGTATGTCATTTTTAAATGGCTAGTTTGTGCAATTTTGTTAATATTGTTTGTTTGGAACCAGAAATTTGTGGCCTAGGTTGCCCTTAAGACATGGCAATTTGCAAATGTTTTTTAAAAACCTAAAGGAAAAATTGCGAAACAAAATTTATTTTTCTCAAAGTTTTACTGAATTTTAGTTTAATGTAAACAGGAAAAAGGAAGTAACATGCTTTTTCTGCAGTTCAGTGGGCAGAACCAACATTGAAAGATTATGATTTATCATAAAGACTTATTTTTTTCCAAAAGTTTTTGATGGTAAACATTATTCTAAGATAATATTGGCATATTTTACAACAGAACAAAGTAATAAATGAATAAAATGTGAATTCATGTGCACTCTAACAGAAATCAACTCAAAGCATTAATGGCTCAAGAGATGACATTATTAGCTAGTGTATTGCCCAAAAAGCAGAACAGGCAACAGTATAACTCAGGAAAAGAGACATTTGATGATGTTGGATTCCCTTCTATATGTTGTAAATACCTTTGGTTAATAAAGGAGCTGTTTGGGGCCTGTGGTAGGGTAGAGCAAAGCTAGGCAGGTAAAACTAAATTGAATGCTGGGAGAAAAAAGGTGGAATGAAGAGATGCCATGTAGCTCTGCTGGAGACAGACACAAGAACTTTATCTGGTAATCCACAGCCTTGTGACAATACACAGATTAATATAGATGGGTTAATTTAAGATATAAGTTAGCCAGAAGTATGCTTAAGCTATTGGCCAAACAGTATGTAAATGATATAGTTTCTGTGTACTTATTTCATGGTCTGATCAGTCAGGGAAAAAACAGGTGGCCTCCTATAAAAATGTAGCATGTAGTCTGCCCCTCCACAGTGACCTCTCATGTTGTAAAAATCAGAGATGTCAAAGTCAACTCCAAAGGGAAGAAAACAAATAATCTCTTGGAAAGATTATATTTAACAGGAAAGGACTGTGATTACATTTCCTTTACACAGTTTGCACAAGGTTTTCACACTTATTTTTTGTTGTTGTTGTTATGATAAAATACCCAAACAAAAGTGACATCTGAAAAGTTTGTTTTAGCTTGGGGTTCAAGAGGGAAAGTCCATGATGATGAGATAGCCACAGTGGTTGGTTGTGATTCCAGGAAGCTGGGAG
Source organism: Microtus ochrogaster (assembly GCF_000317375.1). Classification (NCBI taxonomy): domain Eukaryota; kingdom Metazoa; phylum Chordata; class Mammalia; order Rodentia; family Cricetidae; genus Microtus; species Microtus ochrogaster. Next base: position 91,398,145 of record NC_022010.1, read on the forward strand.
CTGACCTCTTGACTGCAAACACAAAGCAGACAGAGACAGAGGACAAAGACAACAGGAAGTTGGTGAGGCTATAAACCCTTCCCCAGTGTCACCAATGTGGACCAACTTTTCAAATATGTGAGACTATGGTTCTTATTTAAGATGTGATTGGATTCAAATTATTAAGAGGTATTCTCAAAAAAATAACTCCTGTCTATGCACAAAAAATTATATGTTGTCAAAAATCATCTTTTATGGACACAAACATACTTCAATTTGTACCAACAATACTTTGAAAAATAATTTTTCTTAATAAAAATAAGAACTCTAAAATGTTTATTTCATTCTTAAAAATATTTTTATAAAACAATGTTCTACAATAAGAAAGTTGCATACTATATTTTGTAATTGGATAAAAAATAGTACTTATCAGTTTTAATTCATGATATGAAATATTTATTAAAAAACACAAAGTGCATTTATTAACAAAAATTATTTAAAGTATAGCAGACCATTTGATTCTTGAAAATCATTTAATATATTTATTTTTGATACTTCAAATTTTGTACTATGGCATAGACAAAAAGTATAGGTGATGCGCACTTTTTAATAATATAATCCCATTTTGACCACGGTAAAATACTATGTTTGCTAACAAAACTAGCCTACAAGAGTTTGTACTATGCTGGGCCTAACGAGGCCCAATGTAACTTACTGAGCCTAACTTGAATTTGGTGAGGCTCAAAGTAAATTCCTGAGCCTAACTTGAGTTTGGTGAGGCCCAGGGTAACTTCCTGAGCCTAACTTGAGTTTGGAGAGGCCCAGGGTAACTTCCTAAGCGTAACTTGAGTTTGGAGAGGAGTGACTCAGCACAGCCTGACCTAGGCCTACCTCGGCCCAGCCACCTCTGACATGGCAGGACGTTATTGGCCCTTATTCCTCACTCCACCTCACCCCATCCCAAGACTCCCGCCCACTACTTCAGCCCTATATAAACAATAAAGTGAGAACCTGCTTCAACAAACTCCCAACTCAGTGTGTGTTTCTCCTTGGTGACCAGGTGGGAGGTCTGGGTCATCGACACTCACCATCCTGCTCAGCCCCAGGGAAAGATCAACAGAATCTGTCTCAATGCTATCACTGTCGCTGCATGTGAGGAACTGAAGAATCTCTGATGGGCCAATTGGTCTGCCGGTGAGTGTACCCTCATTAAATATGGGGCTGTATTTTATTAAACAAAATCCTGCTTTGGAACCTAGTTCTGTGTACCCGTACCTAGACCCCTTTGGCAGTGCCCCCTGGCACTCAAGGGGCCCTTTGCCTCCAGATCTGCCACAAACCCCTTTCAAGTACCCTCTGCCCTGCCGCCTTACTGCTGGAGGGACCTACCCAATAGGGAAGTCGCCTCTGCCCTCCAGTTTCAGAGCCAGCAGGGAACATTAGGAGGGGAAGTGACTACTTCTGGAGCCACACAGGAGCCCCAAGCCTGTTTCCAGTAAATGTTAACCCAGGTGGTAACCGGCCCAATGCCTGGTACCCTTGGGAAGCCCAGGATCTTAAGGACCTGAAGAAGGCTGTAGTTTAAAATGGGCTAAATTCACCCCGGGCCAAGATTATCCTCCAGGGGTAGCCCATCAATCTTGCACCACCCAGGACTGGAGAGATCTAGCCAGGGCTGTGCTTTCTCAAGCTGGATGCCTTCTTTAGAGAAGAGTGCCGATTCCAAACTGAGTGTAATCAAGCAGCTAACCCCACTATCCCCAACAATTACGGAATGTTATCGGATACGTCGAACAAGTATGCTACGGGCCTCCAGGAGTCGGCCATCCCCCCTCCATATCAGGACCAGGTTAGGGTGCTAGGTTTAGTGGCTTGGAAGCAGCTTGAGGAGGGTTCCACTGAAGCCCTAGTGTGAGGGATCACCCAGAAGCCAGATGAGGACCTTGCATCCTTTATATAAAGGGTCAACAAAAGCCTTAAGAGAAAGAGCCCCCTGGGGAACTTAGGGACTGGTTTATTTGAATGCTGGTGTGGGAGGGCGTTAATACCAACCATAAACTAGCATGTGCTAGTTTAGGGATCGTAGCATGGGGAAGTGGATCATTGTCTCCTAGAACAAGGACTATGGGCACCTCCATGCAGGCCACACATAAAGAAGAGATGGCAATCTTGGTTAACATCCTCCAGCAAGTAACTATAGTGGGGAAGCTGACCTTTCTTGCATGTGGAGGGGAAGGGCATTTCAAAAGAGAATGTCCTAATAAGGCTAAAGTTAGTCAGCCAGCTCCAGCAAAGTCTGGTGTGCCATGCACTCCATGCCCCTGGTACAAAAAGGGTAAAGGATTATAGGTCCAATCTCCAGGGGAAGCTTTTAACCTCCCCCAGGGGCTATCCCCAGCCCCATTAAGGAAGACGAAAAGGGCAGTCAAAGCAAACTGGATGGTGCCTGATGTGGGATTCCCCACTGTATGCTGTGATGACCATTAAGAAATCTTACTTGAGCTGATAGAAAGGCAGAATTTAGCTAGGCAGAGAAAACTAAACTGAATGCTGGGAGAAGAAAGGCGGAGTTTAGGAGAAGCCACTTAGCTCCCCTGGAAACAGACACTGGGAACTTTACATGGTAAACCACAACCACGTGGCAATACACAGCTGACCAGAAGTTGGTTAAATTAAGATATAAGTGTTAGCCAATAAGACGCCAAAGCTAATGGGCCAAGCAGTATTTTAAATATTATAGTTTCTGTGTAATTATTTGGGGTCTGAGCTGCCAGGCAGCTGGGAAACAAGCAAGTGGCCCTCTCACAACAAATACCTATAATACCCAAACTGAGACAAAAGATGACACTAACAATTGGAGACTGAACATTTAAATTCCTGATGGAGACACTAGGGCCAATTGCATGGTCATCAGAAAAGAGGAGAACCCCCTCTTGGCAGCTAGTCCCAGGGCCACCTCTACTTGGAATGGGTTGGCAGTCTACATTATGGGGGATGACCAGCTGCCTGCCCTGGGCTGATTCTGATGCCAATTGCAGGGACGTGGTCTCTGGCCTAACTGCCAACCTTCTTGGTCAAGACATCCTCAGGGAGACTGAGGCTTATATCACAACCCACCATAAGGCATTTTACACTAAGGAATATGAGGTACAATTTAAACAGGGACAAGCTGCCCATCCTAATTACAGAGATGAAAACTCAGACAGGATGTTTTCCAGGTTCACTCCCAATCCTAAGGGCCACTGCTTGGTCCCTGGTGCCAAAAATCCAGTTTGGCTTGGCTTCTATAGCCTTCCCAAGCCAAGCCGACACAATACAGAATTCAAAGACAGTCACTCATAGTCTGGCTTCACTGAGCCTCACTGAGTCCGAGACAGATAATGAGGTAGTGTACACCATCAGGACACCCAGTGACACCCTGTGTAAAGAGTTTGAAGACGTCCTAGTGGACAATATTGATGTTCCAACAACACCTCTCTCAGCCTACCAGATTTCTAGAATATTCACACTCGAGAAGAAAAACAATGCCATGACAGTGGCAACTTCTGGAGACTCAACCATAGCTCCCCCACCCTGGCCCCCCAAGCCAAGTCAGTCAGACAATAGCAGATCTGTAGCTGCTACCATCCCCAGGCACAATACTCTCCCTGCAATGGGCAATGAAGTGGACATAATGCTGGTTGGTCTTCCAAATACCCAGGGAAGACTGTCATGAGCCAATCAGACAATACCAGCTCTGATGACAACTATGTGCTCCTAAGCATAGTTGTTTTTTTTTTTTTTTGTTGTTGTTGTTTTTATTTTTTCCCTATTGGCTATGGAATGAGCAGGGGACAATTCTCAAAGTGTCTACATTCCCATCAACCAAGGGCCTCATCACCTCGATCCCCTTGGCTACCCTTTCACTGCCCTTTCTATTCATAGAGGCTCCAGCCACGGAAATGAGAACCAGCCACCCCTGGTCATTCACAACCTCAAGCCTGACTGGAAAGCACAGCCAACACCCCTCGACCAGAGACACCATGCAGTCATTGATGAGCTCCCCTTCAAGTCCCCTAGCCCCGAGTCTTGGTACTGCCATCCCATCTCCACACAAAGCATCACTAGCACCGACTCCAGAGCTACATCACCCATTCCCAGCAGCACCAATAGACGAGCTCTGAAGAAGAGCACTGGCAGTATGGAATACCTAGCCCTGGACCTTCAGCCAGGCTCCCCAAGCCCTCACCACAAGCCATCCACATCATCTGTCACATGGGATAAAAAGACAGACTATGTCCAAGTGGACAAAGAGAAGACAAGAGCCCTGCAGAAGACCATGCAGGAGTGGGAAGGTGGGCAGCAGTCCACATGCCTTCCAAGCTGTGATGCAGGGGAGGCACCAAACTTAAGGGCCGTGAGGCAGCTGCTGAGAGCTGGCTCATTGTCACCTCCTTTTCCACCACCTTAGGCAGGAGCTATTGACAAAAACACAGTGGGGTAAGTCTCCTGCTTTGAACCCATTTGTCCGCTGCTTGGACTCAGAGAGAGGGCTAAATCTCTGAGACAGGCTCATGTCTACTCACCACTCTCTACCCTCTGCCTCAGGGCTGATTCTCCATCCCTTGAGGATGCTAACCAGGATGCACTGTGTCCCAGTCCTGCGGTCTATTGTACCTTTACTTCCCGCTAGGCGAAGAAGCTGATGCACAGGCGATGAGGTCTTTGAGAAACAGCATCTCGCTGTAGCCAGTGCACTACAAAAAGCAGGTTGACAGCAGGCTATGTGTGGGATGCTTTCAACCTTGAGATGAGACTCGGCACCCTCTACACCTACTGGGTTCCGCTGGCCTTCATGCTGCTGCCTCCCTGAGGCAGTGGAGGAGATCTGATGCTGTGTGTGAGATGAGGAGATCAACTCCCAAGAATCTGAGTAGTCATCAGCCATGGTCACCTGCCAACGTGAGTGTGATGAGGCCCAGGGTAACTTCCTGATCTTAACTATAGTTTGGAGAGGAGTGACTCGGCACAGCCTGACCTAGGCCTGCCTCAACAAAAGCAGCGCATATATAGAAGGACTTCCCACACAACTGCAGGAGGAAGTTTCTCTGATGATTAGCTGAGAAAGGCCATCTATATTAATAGTCAAATGTCATTTGGAGTCATTTTTTTCTTGAGCTTAATAGTAGGATTTGTTGTGTTTTGTTTGTTTGTTTGTTTGTTTTTCTAGTTTCATTGCTATCTGGCCTCATATTCTTGTCCACCTGAGCAACACTGGGCATGATTTTCATGTCATGGAGTGGGTCTTAAATCAAATCAGATATCAGTTGGTTATTCTCACAAACTTTGTTCCACTATTTCAATAGCCTATTCTGCAGCCAAGTCACTATTCAATCAAAGAGATTGTAGCTGACTTCATTTTCATTGGTTCTGGAACTGCATTAAATTCCTCATGATTGTATGATAAGTGATGTACTAACTCTGCCATGCTGCAAGTCTTTGAGCTTTTAGGGATGATATCAGTTCCCTATATAAGTGGATAAGTCTCTAATTCCTTACTGACATATAGAGAAAAAGAGGGTCATTGGTAGTTTGCATAAGAAATGAAGCTCTTCAACTGAACTTGAAAGTGTTAGTACACTCATCTCGGACTTTCAGCCTCCAGGATGAAGACAAGTACATCGATAGCATCTGAAATCTAGTAGTCAATGGTAGTTGGTTATATTGACAAACCTTATACATAATAAATACCATGTCGTTACCATTATTTTTACAAGAAATCTGTAAGAATCATGTTAAATAAATAGCTGATCATTTTAATTTTCTTACTTTAACTTTCACAATTACACTCACTAATAGCTGATATTTTTATTGACACAGATTGCAGTAAATTGAGTATCAAACATGTGTTTAGCTCCTATTTGGTGCTAAGGTTTGTAATCACTATTGATAACGTATATGAGATATATTTGCTCGGATTGGACCCTATTTACATTATGTTTGATATCCCAGATGTGAACATGAAAAAAATAAGCAATGAACAGAAAGCAACTATACAGACAATTGTCAACTAATTCTCAACACTCCCTGAATATGGCCAAACCTATACATCTTTATAGGTAGAGGCAGGTGAATCTCTGTGAGTTTGAAGCCAGCCTGGTCTACAAGAGCTGGTTCCAGGACAGGCACCAAAGCACCGCAGCTACAGAGAAACCCTGTCTTGAAAAAAACAAAAAAAAATGCAATGAAGGATCTGGAGTAGGAAGTATAATAAAAGAAGAATGAAGAAGACACTTGGTTTTGCTAACTTTTGTATAACCTCACAAATATGTGCAGTTTATCAAGATGTTAAATTATAATTTATAGGAAATTCAGAAGGGTCTTTTCATGAAGGTGAAGCTAAAAAATTCTTGATTATTTTATGTGCATTTTAGATTATCATTCATTTAAATTGTAGGGATATTTAAATTTGATACTTACTAGATCTGAAAAAAACTGACTAGACAGAAACAATATGCTAGTATTTAGCCTTTGAGAATATAAAAGAAAAAAAAGAAAAGTAAGTGTTATAATAGAGAGATAACTGTGATTCCCTTTAACAACCAACAGCTCTTCCTCAGATATATCCAAATTGCTCTAACATTATATTGATGTATGCACTTATACATAATCTGTCCTGGATGTAGCTGAACTGCAAGAATCTAATTAGACCTTCTAGACAAGATTAAATTTTGATTAAGTTGTACAATTTGAGATAAGAAGTAAAGACAAACATGTCGCTGTCTAGTGAAAGCCACTGGGGAATCCCACCAAGGTTAGTGTGCAATCCCCACTGAATAAAAAGCAGAAAATCAAAATTAAAGTTCACTGTATCTATGAGGGAGTTTTGAGGAATGAAGCAACAAAGAGAAGCAGGGAGTAGGTTATAAATTTTCTTGGATATATTTTAAACAAGAGTTAATAAGTTGATTAGATTTACCCTGTGGAGATGACAAATCAATAAGAAGGCTCTTGTAGTAATTGAAGCAAAAGTCATAGTGCTTGTTTGATCTAGAGAGCATGAGGAAGGATAGGAAACAAAAAGTTCAAGATTTAAGACCTAAATCAAGACCTAATAGCCAAATACCCAGGATAAGAGTCCATGAATTAAAGTTGATCAAGTTATAAACAGAAGCCTCATTGGTTAAGTGTGTGTGTGTGTGTGTGTGTGTGTGTGTGTGTGTGTGTGTGTGTGTGGAGAGAGAGAGAGAGAGATCTTAATTTCCATAATTCTTAGTTCACAATGGAAAATTTAAGATAATGTCAGTAATTACCTATCAATTCTTACAAAAATGTGCTCTGTTACTTTATACAAAACACTTGGCACAGAGCCTAGAAAGGGCTCTCCTGCACAATAACTTATTCTTTATATTCACTGGACAAAGGTAGTAGTCAAGTGATGCTACTTAGAAAAAAATGCTCTGGTGTATAAAAATGTACATTTTCTCATTAGTTATTGTCTTTGAATGCTTAATTATATAAAGGAAAATATTTAGTCCTTTAATCAGAATTTATAACACAGGTTGAAAATGGATGAAAAATAACTTTCTAAAGTATAACATGTATACATTTTTTTACAAATTGGCCAGAAATATTTCATATCCTCATACTATGACATTATTGTTCATTTAATTTTATTGTCTTTATATGTGCTGTGGGACAATGCTTTGTACCCTGTCAATTGTATTTTAATAAAATGCTGATTAGCCTATAGCCAGGCAGGAAGTAGAGGCAGGGGAATTAGAATTCTGGGAGAGGAAGGCTCAGTCTGCAGTTGTGACCCAGCCACAGAGGAAGCAAGATGTAACTGCTTCCCTGAAAAAGGTACCAAGCCACATGGCTGACATAGACAACAATTGTGGGCTAATTTAAGTTATAAAAGTTAATAAGAAGCCTGAGAAACTAATAAGAAACTAATAGGCCAATAAGTTTATAGTTAATGTAGACCTCTGTGTGTTTACTTGGGAATTAACGGCTGTAGGAACCAGGCAAGACAGAAACTGCTATCAATATACATGCAATAGATTCTTGGTCAAAGTCATCTTGGTTATGAATAATTTTTCTTATATTAAGATAAATCAAAAGCCAAATCACTGAAGTTGGACAAGGCAAACCATCAGAAGTAAAGAAGCCCAAGAAAAGGCACATGAATCAGACCCACTTGGTTACATGCTCAGGAACTGCATAAAGACAATGACCTGGGAATCATAATATATGCAAAGACCTGGTGCAGATCTAAGTAAGCACCATGTATGCTGCTTCAGTCTTCATGAGTTCATTTGAACTGTACCCATGTTATGAACAATGAAGGAAAATCTAGCCACTAGGGCAAATGATAATAACTGTACTGTCACGTATACCTAATAGGGGATAGAAAAATCAGTTTTATGCAACAGTGACTCTGGGTATATCAACCACTCCAGGATAGGGACCATATTAAGGAATAGAAGAATAACATGTAATAAATTCTAATGATTTTTTTATGTGTGGAAAAACAGAGAAGTGTAGATACCTGGAAAGTCCTCAAGGACAGAGTTAAGTCATATTAAGAGGAAAATTCTTCCCATATTTAGGAAAGCAAATATCATAATACAGGACATTGGGAAACTGTATAGTGTTTCCAGTTTAAACAGGAAACTGTTAAGATGGATTGAAAGCAAAAGCAGAAAACAAAAAGATAAATGACTTAAATGAAATTGACATATTGCCAATTATGCTTATTATAAGTCTGGTAATTTATAATTATCTCTACTAGTTTCAGTGGTTTTTGTTGTGCCATAAAATGTGGTTTGATAATTGTGCCAAATATGAAAAGTGAACTGATTATATTCAAATCTTAAAGAGACTTATAAATGAAAATGAGAAAAATACTCATACACAGAGGAATTTAGACAAGAACTGCCATATTACCAGATAATGAAACTGAAGAGGGGTCACCAAGGTTGTTAGAAAACCAAGAATAAGTTTATCCAATTACACACAAGAACTACTAGGAGGCAATAAGCATTGCCAAGGTTATCAATAAGTTAAATGGAATCCTATAAAGTATTAGATTTGAGGATATTTACGAAAGTGGTCATTTCATATGTTATACATACACCATGTGTGAAGCAGATCTTAAATTCATGGGCAACTCAGAACAGAATTGTCCCCACAGCCTGGACAGTTTTAGAAACAGAAATATTGAAAGTTGGTCCTTTGTTACAAAGGTGAACATGTTGACAAGAGGTAGCTACTGTAATAGAAAAATGAAATAGGGTTAGAGGTACTAATATTTCCAAATATAAGTTTCTTGGTGAAGGTCAATAAACTGAGTTACAAAGGCAACTTAAATTTGATGATTATACTATGGCACTGGCTATTCAGTACCCTTAAGTGTGTGGGAAAAGGATGAAGAATCAGGAAAGAGTATTAGTACTTAAATTATCCAAGGTCTAAAAGTAGTCTTAACAGATTTCTGCAAAGATTCACTTCAGCTGTAAAGAGAACAGTTACACATTCAGAAGTCAGAGAAATATTAATCAAATAGTTAGCTTTTGAAAATGCTAATTCAGAGTACAAAAGGGTGATTAGTCCTTTAAAAATAATACTAGCAACAACAGATGAATTAGAAATATGGCTGATATTTGATCTCATTATTATGTTGCTGCTTTGATAAAATAATTTCTAAAAGGTTTGAGAAAAATTAAAAAGTAGTATGTCTTAATTGTGATAACCGAAGTCATTTGAAAAAGGAATTTTAGGCAAAGCATTACTAGAAGCAAAGATTTTCTAGAGATAATCAAAAAGAAGAATCCAGCCTTCTGTAGTATGCCAAAACTTTGACAAAGTCTGGCATTTGGACTAATGAATCCAGATCAGCAAGGGACAAAGAAGGTATCACTTTGCCGTTAGGAAACACTA
>NC_022010.1:91408228-91410365 GCF_000317375.1 Microtus ochrogaster
AATCTACAGTAAAATAAAATCAGGAGAAACTAGAAAACAAGTATTTTGGCAAACTGCTCTAAATGATCAGAGACCAAAGCTGAAAAATACAAATAAACAGCATTAAAATTATAGGCTTAGTAGACACATAAGAAGATACAACAATAATTTCACAAAAATATTGGCATTAAGATTGTCATCTACAGAAAACATTCAACTTATAGGAATTGGAACTTTATCTTTGGTAAAATAAAGAACAAGATGGGTGGAGTGTATATGACCAGAAGTAAAAATAAAGTAATATGTGGCTAATATATCCATGAATATATGAGGATGTGATTTGCTGCAGCAACAACAAAAAAAAAAAACCCACAGATTAATATTCCACCAGTCTTGGAAACAAACCATAAAATAAAGAATGCTTCTGAGAAAAATACTAAAATATATTATCAAGAACAATCACAGTGTGTTCAAATTTTGCATAAGGAAGACAAAAGTGCTGTTCGTCTCTCAAAGGTACTAACCACTTTCCCTTTAAAATGGTTAGATGACAAACCTGTGTGGGTGGAGAAATCTCTGACATCAAATAAATTACAGGCTCTAGGACAGCTCATATAGGAGGGCCTGAGTGCTCAACGTATTGAAGAATAGACCAATCCTTGGAATTCTACTATATTTGTCACTAAGAAGAAATCTAGAAAATAGAGATGTTAACAGATTTAAGAGCCATAAATAAATACAGTGATTCAGTCAATGGGCTACTTACATCCTTGAATTGCATTGCCTTCTTTATTATCTAAGGGATTCAATTATAGTGATAAAAAAAAAACTGCTTTTTCTACTACACCTTCATGAGATCAAGATAAAGAAAAGTTTGCCTTCACAGTGCATACTTATAATAATGTTCAACTTGTTAAAAGGTATCAGTTCTCCCACAAGGATTTTTAAATAACCCCACCTTGTGTCGATATTTTGTAAAACAGTCATTTGAAATAATTAATCAATAGTTTCCTCAACCTAAAATTTATCATTAAATGAATGATAGCTTCTTGGCTGATTCGGACTCAGATACCTTAGAAAAAATGATGAAGAAAAAGAGAAGTTTGATTTTCTGGGGATTATAATTGCTTCTGATAAAATACAAATCAGAGATTATAAAAATTATCTAGGATATAAGACTGATTTACAGAAAATTTTACCACAGAAAGTATAAACCCAGAGGAAAAAAATATAAAACCTTAATGATTTTCAAGAATTTCTGGAAGATTTTAACTGGCTACAGCCCACAATATCCTACCTCACACCTTTCTCATGTTCCCTGACTTTCTTCACTGATTAATAATAGTTGCATAAATATATTTATATATTTATATTTACATATATGTATGTAAGACACACACACACACACACAAACACACACACACAGAGACCTACTATTCCACAGGAAGGAAATCATGACTGTGGGTGGCATTGCAGACAGCTTCCTTGGGCTAGTAAGGTTACAGACCTTAGAAAAAATTTAGTACCACTCAGATAGACCAGAATATTATTTTTTTTTACTATACTCTTAATTTAATTCTTAAACTCACAGATACGCATGGCTATCATTCATCATCAAGAAACCTCTCTTTGCATCAAATGGAGCCTATAACAGTGTAACACAACTAAACATAATGGCAAGATCAACAGATCATAGGGATCCTGAACCAGTTGATCCGTCTACATCATAAGTCTGCCTCTGTTGCTTAGGGAATAAGTATCTCAGATTAAGGTGTGGAAAATTGTCAGAGCCAGAATACCAGGAAGCTGGCCGTCTGTCTCTACTGTGGCTACATTTGCAGAGAGAAAAATCATTTCACGCATATCCTTATGCAAGACCATAAACTGCAGGTAATTCATGGCTGCTGGAAGGAGAGTTAGCCCATCCTAGAGAAGAATCCTGCTATTGGTTGTTTAAAGGATGTTTTTGTTTAGAGAAAATATTTGAAAGCTGTAATGCACTTTTGTTTTCCTGAGCTTTTAAACAATATAGCAATGTGTTTTACAACCAAAAGTTTCATTCAACAAAACCGTACTGTCACCTTCTTTATGTCACTGACTAGAATGAGAAGTGAACACAGAAATATGCAGCCACTAAGGAATTAAAGAAATTTACTGC
>NC_022010.1:91410525-91413598 GCF_000317375.1 Microtus ochrogaster
GGCAGGAAAGAAAGCAGGGGAACATCCCTGTCAGTTACAGACCAGGATGTTCCCCGGCCGGTCAGGGGAAGTGTGGGCAGCTAGATCACAACAACTCACCCTGTTTTCCAGTGGAAGAACTGCAACCCTAATATGGAGTTATCTATCAAGTGAGGCTGGGGCCAAATGCCATCTTGTAATGGTAGCTATTCAAATCGGCTCCCAGCAATTTAAAAAAAAAAAAAAAAAGTAGCACTGTAAACAGGACACAGGATGTGCTATCATTATGTTTTATGAACAGCACTCCAAAAAGTGAAATATCAGAGGAAAACTTGGAGGTACTATTTCCTTTCTGCAATTTTGTCATCTAAAAAGTTGATGAATATAGACATACGTATGGAATAATTATTAATCACTGAAAGACATCAGGGAGGGTACCAGGGAGATGCTAGAGGGAAGAAAGATGAGAAAAAGGAGGTACTGCTTCTCATCTTGCAATTTCCTTTAGAGATCGTCATTCTCTAAGGATTTAATTAATAATTCATTTTCATCTGTTGTTCAATTGTTTTCTTCGGTAAACGATTCTCTGCACAATATATAAATGTCATAGATACACACAGCACACAAATTTTCAAGTAATAACTATATTTTAATAAAAAAAATTTCAAGATTTTTAAACCATGCTTTTTGTTAGATTTTAGTAGTCAATTGAATTATACTACATAATTCATATTAGTTTGCAGATGATGATTATAGATTTTCTCTACTAGTTGTCAGAAAAGCCGAGCAGTCTTTAGACTGCATGGTCCTTACAAATGCCCTTTTTGTTTCTTTTTAGTGAGATTTCTGTAGGATTTCATTTCTCCCTACTTGTCCCTCCCTCCAAACCCACTCATATACCTATTTACGATCTCAATCAAATGCATGTTTTTTTCCCCGTTAATTGCATTATATGCATTTGCTTGCAGAGATAAAGTCAGAGTCCTTTTAGTCAGCACACTCTTTGTTTTACTCAGAAATATTGGAATTTCTAAATAAAACTTCATAGGGATTTCTGGTGTTCAACATTAGGATACAAAAGAAGAAATTTTCATCTGTTAGTTCCATGTGAAGAGTCTTGCTTTATAGAAATGGGAAGACACAAATAAAGCAAAAAGTTTCCCAAATGATATGAAGGACATGATTTGAATTTCTAAAACATGACTCACAGTGTATTTTCTATACAAAGGCAATATCTGCTCATGAATCCTATAGAGAATACATTTGGAAGAAAATATCACTGACAAGATCAGGAGGATTTCCTATGACTGTAGTATAGGTTAATTTTTAAATAAAATGAGAATTTCATTTTGCCCCACAGTTGGTGGGTGAAAAAAAAATCTGTAAATAGAGATGAGATGCCTGGTCCACCCTTAGAGATTGTCATTTTCTAAGGGATTTAATTAATAATTCATTTTCACTTGATGTTCAGTTATGTTTTCTTCTCTAAATGATTCCCTTATATTCCATATAAATTCCATAGATACACACAGCATACAACTTCTCAAGTGATAACTGTGTTTCAATACAAAAAGTTTTAAGATTTTAAACCTTTCTTTTTAGATTTTATTTTTTAATATTTAATATTCTTGCTATAGGAATTTACTCCTCTGAACTAAAACCAGAATGCCAATTATAGATAAATACACAGATAGAAATTTAATTTTATGTTTTCTCTTGGGAGAAAAAATAATTCAAATACAATTTAGAAGAGTTAAAGTTTTTGTTTGAATTACAATCAAAGACTTGACAACTATATTAACTTTAAAATTTTAAGATAATGAAACATTATTTGAAAAGAATTACAATAGATAAATATAGGGTATCATTATTTGATAAATATATTCCTCTACGGTGGATGTGTCCTTCTTCCCAATAACTATGAATCAACAATATATATTACTTACACCTCACCTGGTCAGTGCAATAAATCTGACCCTGTTTACAGGAGCATGGGTGAGCTGGCCCTGATGGTACGAAGATGGGGGAGCAGACCCTGCCTCTCTCACATGCCATGTGGTAGCATGGGTGAGGGAAAGATGCCCTCCCTTGCCCGCCACCACCTCCTGCATGTCTGCTCCTTCTCTGGGCAACAGAGTAAATTTGACCTTGTTGATGGAGGTGCAGGTGAACTGGCCCTGAGTATGTGGGAATGGGATAGCTGGCCACACCCCGCTCATCTGCTCTGAGGTGATGAAGGTGAGGAAAAGATACCCCCCCTGCATTAACCCTGCCACTTGTGTTGGAAAAGGTAGCTGCCACTCCACCCCTACCAGCTCCAGCACTCAGTCAATTGGACCCAGCATCTTGCCTGGGCTGCACAGCAGAGCTGACTCCATTTACAGTGTGTTGGTAAGTTAGCCAAAAATGTGAGTTTGGGAGATTTGTCCATACCCTTCTTCTCTCATATGACCATGTTGACAAGAGAGCTGGTCCCTCACCTTCTGTGGCATGTGGGAGAGCTGGTCATGAGGTCATAAGATCAGGCAGGAGAGCCGTCTCTGTTCCTAACCAGCTAGTCCTCTGGAAAGTCCTCTGCCCCTTGCCTGTGCAACAGAGAGGTGGTTCTGATGGTGTAGGTGTGGGAGAGCAGAGAAACTGAAATCAAGACAACTGCCCTGTCTTGTTTTTATTGCCTTAAGGGGAGACTAGCCTGGGCAATGCTGGAGAGCTTACTGGTATTGAGGACAGAGAAGAGCTAGCAGGCTGAACAACCCTGCAACTACCTAGGCCCACAACAAGGGTTAGGAGATGGCCCACCTGAACATACACCCCTATCCATGATCTCTGAGAGCATGTGAAGTGACTGGTCCCTCAGACACAAAGTTACAGGATCTCCATGTCTCAGGGCATGAACAGGATATAGAAGAGGAGTCTTAGTGAGGGTCCAGCATTGATAGGGTAGAAGAAATTTGAGTACTTGAATCAGACCAATGATTGCATTGAACATTTGCAAGTGAAGGAATATGTACTTTACTGTGTGGCTCACTGTTACACACTATAGATTCCATGATGAGATTTTTTTCTTTTTTCCTTTGGAAAAAAAATTTTTTTT
>NC_022010.1:91414951-91418918 GCF_000317375.1 Microtus ochrogaster
GTAATAGCCAGAACCTGGAAACAACCTAGATGCCCTTCAATAGAAGAATGGACGAAGAAAGTATGGAATATATACATATTAGAGTACTACTCAGCAGTAAAAAACAAG
This sequence comes from Microtus ochrogaster, assembly GCF_000317375.1. Lineage (NCBI taxonomy): Eukaryota > Metazoa > Chordata > Mammalia > Rodentia > Cricetidae > Microtus > Microtus ochrogaster. The sequence continues at coordinate 91,415,060 of NC_022010.1, forward strand.
GACTCCTTTTGAAAAATTGTTATGACCCAAAAAACCTCTCCTCTGATACAATAATCCAAATCAGACCAAATCAACCGAATTAAAAAAAACCCAGGTTTAATGGATACTAATGCTCCCAGGTGGCCTTACAGGCCCTCAGAGAGGAGATAGAGAAGGAAAACCAGAAAACCATGTTTGTTTTCTGTGGGGGCTGGCAGTTTAAATAGCCTATGGGAGTATTCTTGAGCATCTCTGGGGAGGGGTCATCATTTCACAGGCTTTCTCAGAGGTGGAGTCTGGACTGAGGCAATTCCCAGAGGAGGGGGCTTGGGATGGAACTGATGTGGGAGTGTCATATATCAATCTGATGCTTTCATTGGTTAATTAATAAAGAAACTGCTTGGCCTGATAGGTTAGAACATAGGTGGGTGGAGTAAACAGAACAGAATGCTGGGAGGAAGAGGAAGTGAGGCAGATGCCATGCCTCTCCTCTCCTGAGCCAGACGCCATGCCACTCCTCTCTGGTCAGACATGCTGAATCTTTCCCGGTAAGACACCAGGACAAAGATTACTAAATATGAGTTAAGCAAGATATGAGAGTTATACAAGAAGAGGCAAGATATAATAGGCCAGGAAGTATTTAAAAGAATACACTTTCTGTGTAATTATTTCAGGTAAAACTAGCCATGCAGAGCTGGGTGGGAATGCAGCCCTCCGCTCAATACAACAATGGAACTTTCCACTCAAACATTTCAGACTTTTTCAATATATGGATGCCAGGGATTGAGGTGAAGCAGTAACCCAAACATTCCAGATTCTTTGGGTATAAGGATATTAGGGGCTAAGGTTATGCTTCCAACCAAACATCCCAGACTCTTTGCGAATAGGGACAGTGGCTTAAGTCTGGCTACTTCCTGTGGCCATGGGGTGATGTGGGATTTCCTTCTGTATACTCTGATTACTAATGATAAATATAGGAATTGCTTTGGGCCTATAGCAGAGCTATAGGGGAACAGAGCTGGGGGGGGGGAACTAAGCTAAATGCTGGGAGAAAGGCAGAGTCAAAAGAATCCATGAAGCCCCACCAGAGATGGATGCCGGAACTTTAGCTAGTAAGCCGCAGCCACGTGACCATACACAAATTAAAAGAAATGGGTTAAATTAATATGTAAGAGTTAGCCAATAGGAAGCTAGAGCTAATGGGTCAAGCAGTGATTTAAATAATATGATTTCTGTGTAATTATTTTGGGTCTAAGAGCAGGAACAAATGAACAGCCTCCTTTTAACAATGGAGCAATGTGGGAGAGGGAAGAGTAGGGAGTTGATGGGTTCACACTCAGCAGGAAGTGTGGCTGGAGAGGCACCCCGTTAACTGACATCCTGGAGACTGCAGGCATCTGTTTCTTGAGGGAGATGAGAAAACAAGTGGCAATGGTGAAGTCCCAGAAGCTGGTGCAAGTGCTGGTATTGTCTGAAAAGCTGTCTCTAAATTGGTCTTTGTCCAGACAGCAGGAGTGACCTATTAAATATGCTTGAAAATGGGTGAGGTTAAACTAGGTTCTGGAAACTTAGTTTTTCCCAGACAAGATTTCATAATACAGCAGCAGAACTTTTTTCAGGAACCAGATTTAAATCTTTGTGTCATAGCAAAAGGTCATGGGTTTAGGTTAAAAGGCATGAACATTTCAGAAAACAATTAAAGGGAATTTGAAACGCTGAACCTCTGAAGCTACACCTGAAATCTATTATTCCTGTACTATGAAGCCTGCGAAAGAGGTACAGATGTTTGTATGTTTTTAACAGTACTTTAAGTCATCAAATGCCATTAGACAGATCTGAGAGGGATAAATGAACAGAAATGATGCAACATTTTTAGCTATGCAGGAAATCCAAATCTCCACACAGTAGTCTTTGGCAAACACCAGTCTTAGAAACATTACTTGTCGTTAGCTGCTGAGTCCAGAAGGCCTGAAGATTTTCAGTTGGGTGAGGGTTTAGTCTGCCTGTCTTAGTAGGATGAGATGATCAAGCCCCTGTAGTAGTGTCCAGGAAGCTGATGAGGTGGAAGGCCATTTTATTCTGTGTGGTGGCTTTGCCACACCCAAAGGCAAGGCTCCAGGTGGAAGATCTTCTGCAATCATGCATCTTCATGGAGGATCTATAAAATGCTGCAGGAGCCAACATGTCTCTCTGTTATAAGAAGCTCTTTTGTTAAATGCCATACCCTCAGATCTATAAAGGCCCTCAAGATTCAGGGTACCGTTACCTGTTAGGTATATCTAAATTAGATGCATAAGTTAAATGTGGACATATAGTTTATCCAATCAGTTACAGCTCGTCAGTGTTATTAGAGGCAAGAAGAGTAAAAGGAATATTTTACTAAGCCAAATAATGGAGGTGTAATATCTCCTTGGTGGTCCCAGCACACATGGGAACTCTTACCAAAGATGACGCTGAGGTCAAAATCTCAGCTACCCACAAGTCTTTTTCTTTCAAATGCTAATAACATAATTTTCCAGCTTCCTTCTGGGTGAGATTTTAAATTCTTTTATTAACAAAGCTAAAAAGCAACCATAAATAATAATAATAAACAAATTTTCTAGTAGCATCACAAAGTTGTAATTCACACAAAAGATTCTTCAGGTCGCACATTAGTTTTATTTACAATGATTGAAAAGGTGCCAATGTTCTCAGCTGAGCTGAAACTGAAGGACAGGTTTTTATTTGCAGAGCCTACTTGCAGAGCTTAATGATGTATAAAGAATGCACATGAAGCTACATTTTATTATAATGTGGTAAAATATTTTGATTCAGGACTCTCAAGCATAAATGTAATCTCAAACCTCACTACAAACTTATTTTGCTAAAAATGATCCCAGATATCTCTAATTTTAGTCTCCCCTTACCTCAATTAACCACCTGTGTCATCTCATGGAAGCAATTTAACGTTCAATGACTATTAAGCTTTCATTTACATATGAATACTCCCAGAATTAATGACTAGTGTTTCCTTACTGTTACCCTGTTAAAATGGCTCTGAGTGCAGAAACTTATTTTCTTAAAGCCTTCAAAAAACTTAACCTTACAAATCATTCGTTTTTATGAATCATAATGTCAACTACTCCATGCACTGAAAACTGTATTCCCATAAATATAAATATACAAAAGAGAATTTGATATCCAAGAGACAGGACGATAGACTTTTAGTATAAGACATAGATTTCATTTTAAATTAATAAAATATATTTTTGCTTTATATAATTTTCTGTTGTGTTTGCTTGCTTGATGTCCATTTCCAAGCCTTCAATTAACTTTGTTTATGCTAAAGTACTTGCCTGGGGATCAGAATTTGAATTATAAGCCATTCATCAAGTCAAGTCTCCAGTTTGTAGATTAATAGAAGCTTCCCATGATGTTTCTCACCAAGACATCACAAGATTGCCTTGTGATTAAGCCTAATTGATACATATTTAGCTTTGTCGGTCTTTTATTGATGATATGAATTTAAGTAGAGCACCTAAGTGTCACTCATTATGACCTAGATCATCACACTAATTAGCAAAGTGTATAAATTATCCATTGAAAATTTCTGTTTCTCCAGAGTGCCATGAACACTATAGGTTCAGCAAAACCATAAGTTAATAAATAAAAATATTGAAGAGAAAATTTACTTACTTTGCATAGTAAATAGTGATAATAAAAATGAAAGTGTTTCTGTTGTAAACCTGAAGACTCACTGTAATGTCATTAAAGTCACATGTCCATTGTATCTTATTGTTCATCATAACACATTCAGGAACTCTAAAACTACACTCTAAATTTCACTAAGAAGATATTTAGATAGAATGTACAAGAATGTTACATTATGTTAATAGTACAC
>NC_022010.1:91419911-91422291 GCF_000317375.1 Microtus ochrogaster
GAGAGAGAGAGAGAGAGAGAGAGAGAGAGAGACCTTGGTTCCATGATAAATTGCCTTAAGGGTCTATGACACACTAAGGTCAGAAGAATTGTAATTTGAGATTGGAGACAGTCTCACTATAACTTTGCAGACTACAGTACATTATGTGGGTTGCAGCTTGAGCTTACTCTTATCATCTGTGGTGGTTTGACTTAGAAACATCCCCTGCAAACCAGGTTCACATATTTGAAAACTTTTTTCTTCCCTGTTGGTGATGCTGTTTTGTGAAGGTTATTGAACATTTGTAATACAGACCTTGCTGCAGAAAATTAGTCCTTGTGGGAAGGCTTTGAGACTTTATAGCAGTAACCCCATTTCCAGTTCTCTCTGATGTTATTGTTTGTCGTTAAAGATACAAAATCCAGGTTTTTGTTTGATCTGTCTGCTGCCATGCCAGCCCAGTTGTTAACAAGCAACTTGCTTATTTTGGCTTAATATTTCAGATGAAGCTCTTCCCTAAGTTGCTTTTGGGCAGAGTATTTTCTCACAGCAAGACAAAAGTAGCTAGCACATCAGGCATATTTGATAGGCATGCCCTAAATATTGTATTTGTGATAGTTTAGTCTTAAGATCAAGCAAGCAAGAAAACAACATCCTGATAGTGGGTACTTAGCTAGACCTAAAATTGTCTTAGGTTAATTCTCTCTACAAAACATCTTAGGACTCCTTGAGCGTGACACCATATTTTACTAATATTACCACAAATAAGAGCAAGAAGAAGGTAACCTATAGTGTTTTTATGTAATTATTGCCTGCAGCTTAAAACATTTTGAGATAATTAAATCATTGTGCAGATAAAGAAAATCGAAACATGTAACAATTTTTTTAATTAGACAAAGTCCAGATGCTCATGTAACTAATGCAATTATCCAAAGGTTAGAAGATCTATTCAACAGATTTATTAGAGATTATTGACACACACAACCAAAGGGTAAGTTTGGGAAGTTCACACATCTCTGTCTCGTTAGCAATTTTCAAAGGATTAGTCATCCACCCTTTATGCTCATTTTCCTGATTGAATGTACATTGCTTAGTTTTTGAATGCTTCATGCAACTTTATAATTTTCTCCTTTTTTAGGTTAGGAAAAAATTCTTCCCTGGTCTAAATGAAAATATATTTGTGGGTTATTAGCCTAAAAATTTATTCTATTCTTACTGTTTTGATACTGAAAATGAAAACACACATGACAAAAGGAAATTAATGTTAATATTCAAGAACTTGGACTTTACTGGCATTAAAACTGAATCTTTAAAGGAAAATAACAGAGCATAGCCTCTAAGTGTTGTTTTGTGGAAACATGTCTTTATTTTTTCTATGTCCTTTTTTTAAAATTTATTTTTATTGAGCTCTACATTTTTCTTTTTACTTTTGTTAGCTCCTCCCAGTGTGTCTGACTGCCTTGGAAATGGGAGTCCTATCAGATTGATAGCTTTAGAGGTAAGAAATTCATTTCCCTCCCATTAGCACTACTAAGATGTAGTAAAAGTTATCAGCTACATCCTTTAAGATGAAGCTAAAATTCTACCAAAGAATTTTAGGGAAACAAGATTTTAAAACCATTACAGAGGATTGTTTTCTCTCCCCATTTCTACCTCTTATCCCCCTATGTCTTTTACCCGATGTTATTTAGAATCAAAAGGAAAAGTCCATTTGCAAAGTAGAATAAAATAAAACAGGTGATAAGACTATATTAAAAATTGAATTACTACTGAGACATGTGTTGGTCATAAAAAAAAAACTTTATATAAAGAAGAAGCATTATGTTTAGCTGACACAATTTTTTTTTTTATTCTGGGCTTACTTACGTGACCCTGCTGGAGATATGAAGGTTTGTTGAGAGAGATTAGGTATCCCACTTTTGTTTGGTATGTAAAATGAGAAAAGATAGTTTTTTAAATAAATTTAAAAAATATGGCAGAGGAAAAAAGCTCCATTGGGAGCAGAAGCCAGGAGCAAATCCAGCCCTGGGAGCCAACCCAGTCTGGGACACTGGCGGACCAGGATTGAGCCAATGACCTGACTCGGAGTCTGGGATCTCCACTGGAACCAGAGTGGGACTGGACCTAAGACACAGAGAGAACAAGCTCCACCAAGAGCAGAAGCCAGGAGCAACCCCAGTCCCAGGACGCGGGTGAATCAGGACTGACCCAGCTACCAGACCCAGAGTCAATGATCTCCACCACAACAAGTCTAACTCAAAGTCAGGGCCTTCTGCAAAAGGAGATCCAGACCAAGATTTACAGAAACAGATCAAACCCAACAGCCTAGGTCAAAGTAGACATGAGACAACAAACTCCAAGGGAGCAGACCAAAACACAAGAGCACTGAGCTACCTCCAGG
>NC_022010.1:91422716-91424109 GCF_000317375.1 Microtus ochrogaster
AAAAAAAAAATAAAGAAAACACAAGGTGAAGCAATTATAGAAACAGAAGTCATGAGAAAAAGATCAGGAACCACAAATGCAAGCATGAATGACAGAATACAAAAAAAAAAATGGAAGAGAGAATCTCAAACGCTAAAGATACAATAAAGGAAATAGACTCATCAATTAAAGAAAACATTAAATCTAACAAAAGTTTAACCCAAAGTATCCATGAAATATGGAACACCATGAAAGGCCAAATCTTAAAATAATAGATATATAAGAAGGAGAAGTTCAATTCAAAGGCACAGAAAATCTATTTAACAAAATCATAGGAGAAAACTTTCCCTACCTAAAGTAAGATACATCTATGAAGATAAAGAAGCTTACAGAACACCAAATAGACTGGATCCAAAAAAATAGCACTCTCACCACATAATAATCAAAACACTAAACATATAAAGAAAGAATATTAAGTGATGCAAAGGAAAAAGGCCAAGCAGCATATAAAGGTAGACATTTAGGAATTACACCTGACTTCTCAGTGAAGACAATTGAAAGCCAGAACGTCATGATCAAGCATTATGCAGACATTAAGAGACCACGGATGCCAGCCAAGACTACCATACCCAGCAAAAATGTCGAACACCATATAGGGCAAACAAGATATTCCATAACAAATCTAGATTTCACCAATACCTAGCCAAAAAACACTAAAAGGAAAACTCCAACCCAAAGAAGATGGCTACAATAACAGAAACACAGACAATTGATGATCTCATAACAGCACATTCAGAAGAAGAAAAAAAATTCACAAATTAGCATCACAAACAATGAAAACTAACAGGAGATAGCAACCACTGGTCATTAATATCTCTTAATGTAAATGGACTCAACTCACCTATAAAAAGGCATAGGCTAAGAGATTGAATATGAAAACAGAATCCATCCCTCTTCTGCATATAAAAAACGCATCTCAACCTCATAGACATTGTCTCAGTAAAAAGTTGGGCAAAAATATACCAATCAAATGGACCTAAGAAACAAATGGCTGTAGCTATCCTAATATCTAACAAAATAGACTTCAAGCTAAAATCAGCCAAAAGAGAGAAAGAAGGGCATTTCATAATAGTCACTGAAAATCCATCAAGAGGAAATTTCAATACTGAACATCTATGCCCCAAATACAAGCGCACCCTCATATGTCAAAGAAACACTTCTAAAGCTTAAATCATGCCGGGCGGTGGTGGCGCATGCCTTTAATCCCAGCACTCGGGAGGCAGAGGAGGATCTCTGTGAGTTCGAGGCCAGCCTGGTCTACAAGAGCTAGTGCCAGGACAGGCTCCAAAGCTACAGAGAAACCCTGTCTCAGAAAAACTAAAAAAAAAAAGAAAATAAAAAAAATAAAAATAAA
>NC_022010.1:91425345-91437008 GCF_000317375.1 Microtus ochrogaster
CTTAAGGAAATATTCAACATCCTTAGTCGTCAGAGAAATGCAAATCAAAACAACTCTGAGATTCCATCTTACTCCTGTAAGAATGGCCAAGACCAAAAACACTGATGACAACTTATGCTGGAGAGGTTGTGGGAAAAGGGGAATGCTTCTGCATTGCTGGTGGGAATGTAAGCTGGTACAACTCCTTTGGGTGTCAGAGTGGCAACTGAACTCTTTAAAAATTTTGTAATGTAGTATAGGTTGTTAAGGTATTTATTTTATATTAATCATTTCATGTTAATTGCATGACTCAATTGATAAGGATGATCATTTAATTTGCTACCTAGGGCATTTGTTTAATTGGGATTCCTTAAAAGAAACCGTGTGTGTGTGTGCATGTATGTGTGTGTGTATATATGTGTGTATGTGTGTGCATGTATGTGTGTGTGTCATGTTGTTCATGTTGTGTCTTTAAGGTTCTACTTTTTTTTATTATTTTTTTTAAAAAAAAATTACTTCCAGATGTTTTCTTGGTTGAATACTTAATATATTTTTAGTAAGATGAGTGTGAGAAAATATGAAAACCTTCTAAGAGCATAATGGAACAACACATGTGACAATTCTGATTTGTATTTTCGGTACGTAACAACAGCGAGAAAGGAGGATCCTGAGTTTGAAGCAAAACTATGCTATTGGTCAAGATATTCAGAATTAAACTTAGCATACTTATTCATAAATTTAAAATAAAATTTAATAAAAACTATAATGTTTATCTTATTTGTTCTGTTGATGGGAAGGGGATGCATTTAACTAACAGCAATGCCATGAATAAACTAAATATGTGCAATTTTTAAATAGGATGAAATGATTCATGAACATTGATGTTCAAAAAAGAGAAGTACAAAGCTTGCCCCATGGACATTCAAACTGCACATCTAGGTGCTGAAACAAACTGAGACAATCCATTAAAAATCAGCTTCCTACAGCCAATACTGTATTTTTTCAACCCTTAATACTGCATTTTAAAAGGCAATCTAAACTTGCTCTCAGTGAATAAGAATAAGCCCTGAAGAACTACTTTTTAAATATTGCATTTCTACTCTGAAACTGGACTTCAAAGATATTCTGAACACACCATAAAGTTTCAAACTTCAGTTCTCTTAAAAAGCTATGTATGGTTCCCAGTGGCATCAATCAGAATTTATGTGCATGAACTGAGGGCAAAGGAGAACCATTTATATGATTGACAATATGTCTGATGAAAAATAATGTCAGAAACTTCCCTGTTCAGATTTTAAACAGTGAGAGGACACTTAGTCTAAAACCTCACTAGCAGACCCAATCTAGTGAACGATAATAGTTTAAACTAAACACTTATAAAATATCAAATAAATATGTATTTATCATTTGGAAGTAATAATTCACTGAGATGAAATATAAGTAGTGAAGAGACTTAAAGTGCTTGAAGTTATTTGTGAAACATGAAGGTATTTTTTACACAAAACACATATCATAAATACTCAAAGGCAAATATTTGATTGTTTTCTCTTTCCATTCAAGTAAAAGCCATTGATGACTAACTCAAAATTTTTATTTACTATATTAGAAAAATTCTCAACTCTAATTACATTAAAAATCAGAGTATGATGTACTCAAAAGTCAAATGTTGCACCTGCCTAGCTCCTTATACCTGTGCTTAACCCTCTGGTATTTTCATTGTCAGCTCTACATATTTTATGGATATTTAGTGAAAATGCTGGTTTTAATTACCAAATGGTTAGTCCTATGTTTATCCAGTTTTCTTTAGATATAAAACTCTACTTTTAACATTTTCTTCATTAATCATTTCAGGGGGTGGAGACCAAGTGTACATGCTGATGTGTTTCCTGTCCATGAACCTCCCACTCACATGTGATCAAACACATCCCGTTCAGATGGGACGAGGAAACATGTTTAGGAAACTGAAAACACGTGACTCATTATCTCCCATAAACAGTGACTTCCAACATTTCAGGAAGTATCTGTCCTTGAGCAAGAGGCTTCCAGATTAGAGTATTTTTGTTTCATGGAACTGTTAGGCATTGTAATTAAAACTTCAAATATAATTTTAGTTCTCACATTTCCCCTTTGACTGTGTGATGGGTATCTGTTTATATTGGGATCTAATAACTGTCATTTTTATGGTACCTAGAAAGGAGTTATCTCTTAGTTAAAGCATCAATGATACAAGAACCAACAGATATTAGCAGAAGCAGAAGTGCCTAAGGCTTGTGATGGTTAGCATCTGAGCTACTTTCTAGAATGAACATGGGTGTGAGTATAGAGACCAGTTATTTACCTCGTTTCCAGTCCTCTTTTTCTTTGCAATGATTTTTTGAGTTCAATCAGATTATTTCTAATGATTCTTGAGTGGTTTATATATAAACAACTATTTACTGTTGAAGATATACAATAAACTCTGTTTTACAAAGCTACTGCATCTACCTGTTGATATATCTGGGCCCATTTGGTTTTAACAGGTACATTTTCTGGTTTGCCAATAGGCACTAGAGATCGTTGTTTTGTCCTTTTGGCCAGGGAGTAACATTCCGGTCTGTTTGGCAACAATGGATGACATATTCTCTTCTATAACTACTTCCTACTAAAACTAGGAGTTTGTTTTCATCGCCCAGAAAGGCTGGAATGCTAGTCAAAGGCAAGGAGAAGTTTCAGGCTAAGGGATATTCATAAGAAGCATCTGGTTCACTGACTCAGCTTAAGAGACAGGGAACGATCATATTGGTTGGATTGATCCACATCAGTTTTCAGCAAATCCAGGGCTCATGTTTGTTTGGAGCAGGTGGTAGTAGGAAGCTGATTCTTGAATGGTATATGACAACCAAGTGGAAATATGCTGAGAAAGATAAAGACGGGGGTCAGAAATTAAAATTTAGGGACTTAAAAATATTACATTTGAAACTTTTATGCCCATAGTCTTTGTGGTTAGGGGAGAAGATGAGTCCCAAGACCAGGAAAGAGAGGCAGGGGAGAAATCCCACCCTCAGAAATAGCCAGATGGGGAAACTTGGTCTGTACTTACCTGTACTTCTTTTGACCTTTGGAAGGTGGATTCAAGTGCTATGACTCCCAGTATTCTCCAAAGCATACAGATTTTTTTTAGTTCACAGACTTAGAATTTTTAGGTATATTAACATTACTAATCTGTTTTAAAATACATATTGCAGAAAAAAAGCAGGTTAACAGGTGTCCATAAAACAGCTGGAACTAGACACACATCTTTGAGTCCTAGACAAGGCTAAGGATTTGGATTGAAAAGCCAGGTATAGATTGTATAGAGATGTCTTTTACCCAGTGAAAAGCATTTTTAAGTCTGCACCTAGAAAAAAAGCAAAGAGAATTTAAAATTTTGAACTTGTGACCGATGAGTGAGTAGTTAGCGTTCTATGAGCTTGTCATAACTCTATCAATATTAAAATTCTGAATTTTTAAATCTTAGTGTAACAGTAACATAGAAGGGGAAAGAAATTTGAAACCTTTTCCATTTTCACATATCTTAAATCACTTATTTATACATTTACAACTTGCATTTATCCATCTTAAATCATTTTTCTCAGACCTTCAGAACTTAAGCTTTCACATCCTCAGACCTTTATATATCTTAAAACGTTTTCTTAGACCCTCAAAACTTGCATAGACTTTAACAATTTTATTCCAGCTAATCATTTATCACATACAGGAGAACTTATTACTGAGAACAGCCATTGCAAATGTTCCTTTCGTGGAAAGCTACATTGAAAATCTGTTTATCTTTTCATATGATATATCTTAGCAAGGCATTTGGCTTTTCTCAATAGAATAAGGAATATCTCTATAAATAACAATGCTTGAATTTTACATGGGAAATTAGTCAACAAGGTAACTGTAGCCTTGGTGAACAATCTGGCTGCTGACCACCGCTAAGCTAAAAAACTATTGTTAGCCTACCTGTCAATACCATCAAAGACCTGAGATGGATAAATTAAAGCAGAAAGTATCCAAACAGTCTTTGTATCACTTAAAATGACAGACACTAGTTTATTACCTAGATGATCATCCCAAGCTCCTGTGTTCTCCATGGTTTTGGGGGCAGAGGTACCATGACAGTACAAGTCTTTGGCCTTCAGGCCCAGAATGTGGTATTCTTTCCAATGGAGAGAAACGTTGTGTGGGGGAGGCTGACCTTACATTGTCCCGGCAATGTGAGGCAATCAATCTCCCATGACTATAACATGCCACCAGCATTTTCAAAACTGGTAGGGTTCCCATTGCAACCAGGCTTTCTATAGGAACTCCAGCCCTGCCTTTCATGGGCAACCTCAGATGTTACTTATGATCCCTTCCTGTTTTTAAAACCATTATCACCTGGGTGAATCTTGTTACAAAGTTTGGCTGCCAGTGCAAGGTACATTCTTACATTTCAAGGTGCAGTTTTAATATATAAGTAAAAAAGCATTGTTTTAAAATACTATCTTTCATAATCCATTTTTACAGGACAGGAAAGGAATTATCACACAAAAATCTACCCTAATCTAAAATATTTTGAAGACCTGTTGGTAGGCCCACTCCACGTGGTCACCTTTAACTAAAATGGCAGTGAAGTCACAGAACCTCTGTCTTCTCCTATCCTAGCACAGATGGCAATCAGCCAAATGGCCGTGGTAAGATGGTGGAAATAAATATATCCCTTTTATTCTCAAATGGAATCATTTGATAAGGTCAATTTAAGATGACCTATACATAGATCTTTAACTATCAATTCCCAGTGTTAATAGCTTTAAATTAACTTTTTACATAGATTTTATAAGATTTTTAACTCTATGAAATAAAATAAACTCATAAATTTTGAGGTACAGAATGTTCACACAAACCAAGTCTAATTTTTTTTCTTTTTTTTTTTTTTTTACTGTTCTGCTTGTTTCCTTTTCTCTATCATGATATCAGCAATTTCAACTAACACACATATAGAAGGAACTTTTAATGTGCTTGGGTACAGAGAATGGAGAGCCATAACCCAACTCTAGACCAGCTTTCCAAACATAGGAATAGCATAAAACAACTTCAATATTATGCACAGCAAAAAGATATCTGAACTCAACTAACTAAATCCAATGGCCATAGAAGTCAGAGACAAATAGTGAGCCCTGGCCATAAAAGTAGCCATACAGGATATGATGGCTGGTGGCTCACAGCAGCAGAGACAGCAAAAATATCCAAATCAATTTTTTTTTGTCTCCAAGGTTAAACAAACAGACATACCAAAAAGAAAAAGAAAAAGAAAAGAAAAAAAAAACACAAAGACAGACAAAACTTTCCATGGGAAACAGATAAAACTTTCAAAATAGAACCAGAACAATTTGGGCAGGTTACATCTTGCTATTTGCTCTGGTCTCAGGAGAATATTAGAGTCCCATTAAATCTCCTTCATGCCCCAGATAGGTACCCCACAAAACATAACCAGACTATGACTCACCAGGAGGTCTGCTTATATGCTTTTTGTACTTATTAGCGTAACAGTTCACTCGAATTGTCCGTGAACTGAACTCAGCCTTGGAGCCCTGGAAAACCTTAAGGCACTTGCTCCCTGAAGCAGCCCCTCAGTCCCAGAGTTCCAGAGTCAAGATATGTGGGTAGGTTGTCTTAGTCTCGCTGGGATCTCCAGAAAATGTTAATCCCAATGTTTGAAAATAAGAAGACTACCACGGATTAAAGCCAAAATTGAAGCAAGCTTTAATTAAATACTGCTTAGACAGAGAGACACTCTGGCCAGGTCAATCCCTGTTTTCCCAGAAAATGGTTCTGCAGGGGCTTAAGAAGACATAAACCATTATTCACCACATTTCTCAGGAGGTTCAGTTTGGGACAAGTGCCTATCCTGATGTATTTCCTTCCCATGAACTTCCCAACAACATGTAATCAAGAATCCAATACAAATGTGTCAAACAAGCTTGTTTAGTGGAGTGAAAACCTGTGACTTGCTATCTCCCATAAATAATAGCCTTCAGTAGTTCAGAAACTATTTGTTCTTGAGTAAGGGGCTGGCTGATCAGAGGCGTTATTGATTCAAGGATCCCTTATGTAATTAAAACTTAAAATGTGACTTTGACTGTAATAACGTCCCTATTTAGAATATTCACTGAATTTTTCAAGCTTTGAAAACTTTGGTTTTTTTAATTTATACTTCCATTTCCATCATTATATATTATGGAAATCCAAATATCCTAGTTATCCTCTTTGTAAACCAAAGGACACACTTATATGTGCTTCTAAACATAGTGGATCAGGAGAAAGCAAATGTCAATACTTACTCTTTAAGAAGCCACTTACCTAATGGCCCCTTATGGGCTTGGGTGTGGGGAAGTAGGGTTATGGTTAGCACTTCCTTTGCTATATTCTGCTACCTTAAGCAATAATTAGAGCAGCATTAGTTGACAAAATCCTTCATATAAAATGAACTTTTTATGATTTTTGCATAGACAAATTAATATTAGTTGACAATAGTCTGATCCACTTAAAGTTGAATCTATTCAGTAATTGTTTCTCTCATGGCTTGACACATTTAGCTAGTATAGAAAATACTCCAATGTTATACTATCATTCTATACAAGGATGCTTTTGTAAAGATCGGTGCTGATGTACAGGTTCAGAACGAAGAGCAGATTTTTTTTATGTTTTCTCAAATATTCATATAATTCATTTAATTTTTTTTAAATTTATTTTTATTGAAAACAAATTTTAATACAGCACATTCTGAGTATAGTTTATCTTCTCCCAATCCCCCCCCCGATCCTCCCTACTTCCCCATCATCCAAAATCCAAAATTTTTCTTCCTTCCTTCCCTCATTTCTTTCTTGTTTTTCTCTCTTTCTCTGATTACGGCATAAGTAGCATTTTAAAATAACTTGAATACTTACCTATTTCCACTGTAATATTGTGCCTGTGTGTGTGTGTGTGTGTGTATGTATGGACAAGGTATCTATTTACTTACAAAGGGACAACAAAGCTTCAAGTGCCTAAGTATAAATGGCAAACTCACAACACATTGAAAGAGAATTGTTTACAATATAAATATATGTATATTAATCTAATTTGACAAATGATATACATTACTCATGACTTTCTATTCATATAATTTTCTAAAATGTATAAGTTAGTATTACCATGAAAACTAAAAACAAACCTGACTAATTTGCTTGTTAACCTTATTAGAGACCAACAAAGAAGGGGCCACCTTTATTGTCCTTCTTAAATCATGTCTACTATAGTATCAAAGGGAACACAGATTTTCTGAATGTCTGTTTAGAAAACTCAACACCATATGTCAGGATACCTTTTGTAAAATGAAAAGAATATACAATTGCTGTTTGAATTTCATACCAGCCTTCTTAAACAGGAACTGATGAAAAACCATCACAAGCTAATGTTGACACTCTAGCTATAGCTGCTACTGTAAATAACAAACCATTATTTGTTCTTGGCTCACAAACTTAGGTATTTTCTCAACATCTATGGGACCTTGGCAAACTCATTTGCTAGTTTTTAGTTGAGATAAAACTCAGACACTTTATAATTCTTGACACTATTTACTAGAATAAATATCTATATCTTAAACACAACTAATTTAAATAAAACTTCATTCATTTTTTTACTTCAAATTTTACATTCTACCATGACACTTACTCCATGACCATAACACTGCTGTGAGACACAAGATTCTCAGGACAGCTAATACAGTATCTTGATCACAGGACAAAAAGCTACAGACTAAAGTCCATAATCTTCATGTAGGTCTTGATTCCATCTGTGATTTGTAAATTTCTTTAACTTGTGTTTGCCCCTCTCAATTTTGAGGAATTGGTAGAAAAATATTTTTTTTCTTTAAAAATGAGCTCAAATAGGCTTGATATTAATGTAACATATAAGGTGTATAATGTTCATAAATAAAATATCATTTTAAATTATTTTAAAAATGCTTCATGAAATTCTATAACTTACAAATAGGTATGATAATAACCAAGTATCAGTTTCTATCACAAACTTTGTTATATAGTAAAGTCTTGATGTTCACTGAAAAGTCTTATCTAGTGTTCACTGTGGGAGTAAAATTTACCTCAATAGATTTTGTATATTGTCAGTATTGTTATTTTTAACCAGAAAAAAATAATAACAGAATAATGAACTCATAAAGAAGAGTCAATACTCCTTATTTATACATATACATCCATAATCTCATAACTCACATCATTGAATAGTAACTAAATGCAAGCAGACATTTATGTGGTGGTATTTATTATGTATACCATTTCCGTGATTCTATTCAGCTCCCAATTAAGTTAACATCTACAAGCAAGAGACAATCTCCATTTTTCTTTGTATGAAAATCTATGTTATAGTTGTTAATATTTCTTCATATAAAATGGTTGATGTTTAGATGAAACATACTGATTTAATCCTCACTAATTGTAAACCCTGCTGTTAAAGAAGCATGTTTTTTAAATCAAGATTTCTGTGAAAGGAGACATAAACATTTACACATAACGTAACAAAATTGACGGAAAATACACATTGGTATTAGGGATGATCTAATACAGAAGGTTACTCATTCTTTGCTTGTAATTTAGTAATCACAAGGGAGAAGAAACTATCATGACATTTCAAATTTTTCTAAATTATTGAAGAAATAGCAATTTCAAAAAATGTTTCCTGTGACAGTGCACAGTGCAATAAAATGGGAAATTTGAAAACTATATGTTATGATAAAACTTCAGAGCAGTTCCTGTATCAGATTCATTGACATTTTTACATTTCAGGCATATTCATCAGAGAACCCTGCCGTATATAATTGAATTAAATTAATGAAAGTGAAAGAAATTCTGTGTAGTTATATATTGTGAACGTCATTCTGGACTATTTCTTCTTTACAGGGAACTTTATTTATAGAAAGTTATATCAATTAGCTGAAATAATTGCATCCATGCACATGGATGAGTCCACAATAGAATAGAATTAGCCACATTGGAAAAGAAAAGAAGAGAAGCACTTTCAAAAGATTTGTTTATTTTAGGAAGGAGGGTGTTTTAGTTAGGGTTTTCTATTGCTATAAAGAGACACCATGGATCATGGCAAATCTTATGAAACACGGCTTGAACAAATATGTAACCTCAAAGCCCATGTTCACAAAGATACACTTTTTCCATCAAGGCCATGTTACCCCAAAAAGCCACAGCTCCCAATATCCATTCCCTATGGGTTTATGGGGGTCTGTTACATTCAGACTACAACAGGGGCATTCAATTGACCATAATATAAAGGGATATGGCCACTCTATACCATAGTGGACAAGGCGTGGTGGAGAAAACTGGTACTGGGGCTTTCCATATCTCATTAGACCAGGAAGCTGATAGCAGACCAGAAATGAGGCCAGACGGCAATCCTGAAGCCTTTCTACACAGCAACCACCATTGTCCAGATAGGCAGGACCTCATAAAATTTTCACAACTTCCAAGAAAACTGCTTGCTGCTGTCTGCTAAGCATTTAAATGCATGAACATGTGGAGGAGATTTCAGCTTAAAGAAAAACTGGGTCTCAAGGGAAGTAGAGTTTGGTATGAGGAAGTGGATAATAAGGATTTATTTTTGATTTTGTTTTGTTTTGTTTTGTTTTGTTTTTCCAGACAGGGTTTCTCTGTAGCTTTGGATCCTGTCCTGGAACTAGCTCTTGTAGACCAAACTGGTACAGAGATCCGTTTGCCTCTGCCTCCCGAGTGCTGGGATTAAAGGCTTGTGCCACGGAAGTGGTGGGATTTGACGCCATTTTGAAAGAAATGTCCTGATGGCTTTCTCTGAGCTGCCTTACAGTAGAACATTAGCTTTGCTCATTAGAGTCTTAAGGGATGCCATGCTTGTAGACAGAAGCAGCAGGACTTAACAATAACAGAAAACCGTGTCCAAGTACATTGGAAAACCATCTTCCATATAAATCAAGGAACCATGAAACTGAACAATGACTGTGGGGAATTTCTGGGTCTTCACATCTTTTGAGTGACTTGTGATTTGGTGGTTCTTTGATGATTCCTCATCTTCATGGGGAGTAACATTTTCATTGGCTTGGCATTGAGCATGATTGATTTGGTGGTAGAAACATAATCAGAAAGTGTAGCAATAAACACTGTGATTTGTATGCCTCTAATGATAGATTCTTAGGTTGCTTTCTTTGACACAATACTTTCTACCTACATAGTTAATCTCTCCCTCTCCTCTTCCCTCCATCCCACTTTCTTTGTTTCTCATTGTTTATTTGTCCCTCTACCTTTGCTTTATTATTTTCCCATTAGATCATCATTTTGGGGTTTCTTTTTGTTCCTTATTCTCCCATCTACCTTATTGTCAGTAACCATTAATGTATGGGTAGCATTAATACATGTGTTGAACAAATCTATTATGTGTACGCAAACATTTCTAAAACATTTATTGATAATTTCTATATTCTGGGTTGAAGAGAAAATATAAATTTAATACAGTCTGAATATGCATTACACTACACATATAACTTTCTCTGAACTAGCATATGTCAATAAAAGAAAAAATAAGTTCTTTATCTCTTTCAAATCAGTTATCAAAATGGGAACTTTCTAAGTACTAGGAACGGCATCACATGTTGTATGTTTTGTTACTGTATAATCAGCAGTCCTTTGTTCTGCTCAGGGTGCTCAGGTGAGTGACACTTCTGAAGCAACAGCCTTGGCAGAATGGTTCTCTTCACTTCATTGTTTAAAAAGAGATCCTTTCCACTAGAAAACAAGCTATTTGCTTTTTTTTCTGTATAGATGTTAAAATCCTGAGGGAATTTCAAGAGCAAGAATGCTAATGGTTCTGCTTTAGTCAGAAACTAGAAAGTCTTATGACAACAACCTTCAAGGAACCTTAACCTGTGACAATTCCTGGGAAAGAGGTCACTGTGAGCAACTTTTACATATTAAATAGCCCTTCCTGCTCCAAGAGGGAAAGATAGTAAGACAGTAGTAGATACAAGGGATGCACAGGATACTTTTCTGTCCCTCATCCATGTTAACTCCAAACAGACCGCTCACTCGTTTCTGTTGATGCCATGAGAAGCTCCAGCAGTTTTACCTTGAAATTGTGAGGCTCTATCTAGGTAACTTTTCATATCCAAACAAGAAAATCAGACCACAGCTGGGCTAAATTTTCTCTGGATTGATGCCCAGGTACATAATATTACAAACTCTCCTCTTATCCTTTGTGCAGCAGTACACAGCTTTTCACCTAGTTGTCTTTCAAAAAGACAAGACCTGCTGTCACATTGCTAATTCATCTGGCAACTGCTCAGTGGACTGTCACCTGTTAGTGATACCCTATGATATGTACCAAGTACTGTACTACATGGTTTACGTGGCTCTTTTTCTTTAATTCTTCCAGAGATAGGCCTATGACCAGAATTTTGGTGAGCTGTTTCAAATCCAGTTTCCAACATAGTGCATAGGATTGAACATTATTAGTACGAGGGTGGTCTATTTGGTTCTTTGATAGCAATTCTGTGAGACACTGAAACTTTTGATGAAAAAGAGGCCCACCTTGGGAGTTACATTACTGCTTTCAATTCCTCAGGTGATTCAAAGGTATTTTTCTTT